>NC_044580.1:3194500-3402087 GCF_901933205.1 Camarhynchus parvulus
CCCAAATCTTGTCCTATCCCCAAATCCTGTCCTGGCCCCAAATCGTGTCCCAGCCCCAAATCGTGTCCTATCTCCAAATCGTGTCCCGGCCCCAAATCTTGTCCCGGCCCCAAATCTTGTCCCGGCCCCAAATCCTGTCCTGGCCCCAAATCGTGTCCCAGCCCCAAATCGTGTCCTATCTCCAAATCGTGTCCCGGCCCCAAATCCTGTCCTGGCCCCAAATCGTGTCCCGGCCCCAAATCTTGTCCTATCCCCAAATCGTGTGCTGGCCCCAGATCTTGTCTGGTCTCCAAATCTTGTCCTATCCCCAAATCTCCTGTCCTCAAACCTTATCCTCAAACCTCACGCTGTCCCCGCACCTCAGCCTGTCCCTGAACATTGCCGTGGCCCCAAATCTTGTCCTATCTCCAAATTGTGTCCTGGCCCCAAATCTTGTCCTGGCCCCAAACCTCGTCCCATCCCCAAATCTCATCCTGTCCCCAAATCTCACCGCACTCCCAAATGTCCCACATCCCCAAATCTCGTGCTGTCCCCAAACCTCGTCCCCTGCCCAAAGTGTTGTGCTTTTCCCAAAATTCATTCTGCCCCCCCAAATTCATTCTGGCCCCAAATCTCATCCTATCCCCAAATCTTGTCCTGTCCCCAAATCTCATCCCATCCCTGAATTTCACACTGTCCCCAAATCTCATCCTGTCCCCAAATCCTGCCCTGCTCCAGGAGGTTTGGGGCTGATGTTCCAGCCCGGAATAGGTTGGAGTGGGATGGGCCCAAATCTATCCTGCCCCAAAATCTCACGCTGCTCCCAAATCTCATCCTGTACCCAAACCTCATCCCGTCCCCAAATCCCCTCCTGTGCCCAAATCTCCTGTCCCCAAAGCTCTGCCATTGGGGACTGATGGCAGTGACCCCACAGAGACCCCGGGGAGCCAGGGGAGCTCCAACGGGGATTTGGGGAAAGGCTCCAGAGGGGGCTGGACATGGCCTGGGATGTCCTGGAATGGGCACTGACCGCTGACCATCACTGACCATCACTGACCATCGCTGACCATCACTGACCATCGCTGACCACTGTCCATCCCTGCCCTCTGACCGTCACTGACCATCACTGACCATCATTGACCACTGTCCATCACTGACCATCACTGAGCATCACTGACCATCACTGACCATCACTGACCATCACTGACCAGTGTCCATCCCTGACCAGTGTCCATCCCTGACTCCTGTTGCTCCATGACCGCTGACCATCACTGACCACAGACCATCACTGACCATCACTGACCACTGACCATCGCTGACTATCACTGACCATCACTGACCATCCCTGACCCCTGTCCATCCTGACCCCTGTCCATCACTGTCCATCACTGACCCCTGTCCATCCCTGACCCCTGTCCATCCCTGACCCCTGTCCATTGTGACCCCTGTCCATCACTGTCCATCCCTGACCCCTGTCCATCGCTGACCCCCATCCATCGCTGTCCATCGCTGCCCCGTGTCCGTCTCCCCATCCCGGGAGCCAATCCCGGTAGCTCTGGGCTGTACCCCCCCCGCGTGTCCCTGCTGCCACCGCTCCCTGACGCCACCCGTGTGTCCCCCCTCCAGCATCTACTGCCCTCGCTGCGAGCGGGCGCTGTGCTGTCCGTGCGCGCTGCTGGACACTCGCCACGCTCCCTTCCGCGACCTCCGCGCCGAGAGCCGCCGGCGCCAGGACGAGCAGCGCTCCCTGCGCCGGGACCTGCGGCGGCTCCGCCGCTCCTTCAGGCGGCGCTGGGGCGGCTGCGGGGCAGGCGGCGGCGGGCGGGAGCAGCGGAGCGGCTGGGAGCGCGTCGCGCCAGCGCCGAAGCGGCTGCAGGAGCTGGTGCGAACGAGGCCGAGGAGCTGCGGGCGCTGCTGGAGGCGCGCCGGAGCGCGGGCGGAGCGCGCTGGCGGACGAGCTGCTGCGGGGCCGGGGCACGCTGCTGCGGGAGGCGGCCGAGAGGCTGGTGGAGAGGCTGGGCGCTACGGCGGCAGCAGGAGCTGATGGACATGCAGCCCTTCGTCAAGGCGGCGCTGCTGGAGCTGCGGCGGCTGCGGCCACCGAGCCCCCGAGCTCCGCGAGCCGCCCGACTCGCCGAGTGCCGGGCGCGGCTGCGGGCGCTGGTGGAGCGCGTCACGGGCCGGCCAGGTGAGTGCTGGGCCGGGCCGGGCCGGACTTGGGAGGGAGCTCTGGGCTGGGCCGGCTGCAAAGCGCCTTCCGTGAGCAGGGACAGCGCTGGATTCTTCTTCTTCTTTTTTGTCTTCTTCTCCTCCTTCTCCCTCTTCTCCTTCTCCTCCTTCTCCCTCTTCTCCTCCTTCTCCTCCTTCTCCTCCTTCTCCTCCTCCTTCTCCTCCTCCTTCTCCTTCTCCTTCTCCTTCTCCTTCTCCTTCTCCTTCTCCTTCTCCTTCTCCTTCTCCTTCTCCTTCTCCTTCTCCTTCTCCTTCTCCTTCTCCTTCTCCTTCTCCTTCTCCTTCTCCTTCTCCTTCTCCTTCTCCTTCTCCTTCTCCTTCTCCTTCTCCTTCTCCTTCTCCTTCTCCTTCTCCTTCTCCTTCTCCTTCTCCTTCTCCTTCTCCTTCTTCTTTCTCCTTCTCCTTTTCTTCCTCCTCCTTCTTCCCCTTCTTCTCCTTGTTCTCCTTCCTTCTTCTCCTCCTCCTTCTTCTTTTTCTTCATGTTTTCTTTTTCTTCTCCTTCTTCCCCTTCTCCTCCTCCTCCTCTGCCCCATTTCCCTGCTCTGGCTCCTCACCCCCCAGAGCCGGGATCTGCTCTGTTGTTTTTGTGGAGCCCTTTGGGTGTCCCCCAATCCCGGTGGCTCTGGGCATGCTCATTCCCGGCTCCCCGGGGCCTCCCAAGCGCCCAGGGCCGCTCCAATCCGGAGGGAAGGGGTTTGGAGCTGCCAGGTGGGATTTTCCTGGCTCTGGAGGCCCCGGCTCAGGGTCTCATCCCGGTTTTCTCCGTCCCCAGATGTCCCCGAGGTCGAGGTGGCCCTGGAGAACAACCTGGTGAGACATCGGGGTGCTCCCGCCCCATCCCAAACCTGCTCCTCTCCTTTCCCTCCCCACCCCGCTATTCCAGGGTTTCCTCACCCACAAGTTCCCACATCCCACCGGGCACTGCTCCATCCCATGACCATGGCAGCGACCACGGGAGCAGCCCCCAGACCCATCCCAAACCCTCCGTGCCTCAGTTTCCCCATTCCCGAGGGTGGTCCCGCCCCTCCACTGGGACCCAGGTCCATCCTAACTCCCCGCTCTTCCCGCAGGAAGAGGATCCAACCCATCCCAAACCCCACAGCGCCTCCCCCAGCCTGGAGGAGATCCATGTGGAGGAGGTGCGGTCCCTCCATCCCATCCAGGTGAGATCCGCTGGGATCCCAATCCCACCCCAATCCCAACCCCAATCCCAATCCCAATCCCAACCCCAATCCCAACCCCAACCCCAATCCCAATCCCAATCCCAATCCAATCCCACCCCAATTCCACCCCAATCCCAACCCCAATTCCACCCCAATTCCACCCCAATCCCAACCCAACCCCACCCCAATCCCAACCCAACCCAACCCAACCTCACCGCAACCCCATTTCCAATCCCAACCCCACCCCCAATCCCACCCCAATCCCACCCCTGCTTTTCCAGCCTCTCCGGCTCCCCTGTTGGAAGAAGCGGCCGCTGCCCAGCACGGAGAGGGGCAGCCAGGTGTCTCCCAAGATCCTGAAGCTGGAATGCGACCACGAGCCGGGCCCCAGCCATGCCGAATCCCAGTGGGAATTCCAGACGGAGCCCGGCCCCTCCACGTCGCGGCACAACTGCGTCCGTGCCGGTGACACAGGTGGGCACCGGGAATGTCACCGTGCCTGGGATCCTGCTTTTCCTCATCCCATGGGATCATTCCCGGCCTTTCTGTGCCCCCATCCCATGGGAATCTTGGCCAAGGGGGGGGGAGGGTCCAGATCCCTAGGGTGAGGGATCCGTGGGATGGAGAATCTGTGTAATTCGGGATCCATGGGGTGAAGGATCCATGAGGTGAAGGATCCATGGGGTCAGGGATCTGTGGGATGAGGGATCCATGGGGTGAGGGATTCATGGGATGAAGAATCCATGGAATGAGGGATCCATGAGATGAAGGATCCATTGAATGAGGGATCCATGGAATGAGGGATCCATGGGATGAAGGATCCATGGGGTGAGGAAACATTGGGATGAGGAATCTGTGGAATTCAGGATCCATGGAGTGAAGGATCCATGAGGTGAAGGATCCATGTGGTCAGGGATCTGTGGGATGAGGGATCCATGGGGTGAGGGATCCATGGAATGAGGGATCCATGGAATGAAGAATCCATGGAATGAGGGATCCATGGGATGAAGGATCGATGTGGTGAGGGAACACTGGGATGAGGAATCCGTGGAATGATCAATGTGGTGAGGGAACACTGGGATGAGGAATCCATGGGGTGAAGGATCCAAGGGGTGAAGGATCCATGACGTGAAGGATCCACGTGGTCAGGGATCCATGGAATGAGGGATCCATGGGATAAAGGATCCATGGGGTGAGGGAACATTGGGATGAAGGATCCATGGGATGAGGGATCCATGGGATGGAGGGTCCGTGGGATGAGGGAACATTGGGATGAGGCATCTGTGGGATGAGGGAACCGTGGGATGAAGGATCCATGGAATTCAGTATCCATGGGATGAAGGATCCATGGGGTGAGGGATCCCTGGAATTCAGGATCCACGTAGTCACCACCATTCCAAGGGTTCCCCCCACGCTGAGGTTGGTTCCCGGTGCAAAGCTCGGGAACGTTGATCGTGTGGGATCCGGAATTTTGGGATTTCCCTCGCAGAGGGCGGCAGCATCATCATCTGCAGCTCGGACGACAGCGACGAGGACACCGTGGTGGTGACGGTGACACCGGAGCCGCCTCCGTGCTGACGTCCCATGGGATCCTCCAGCCTCATCCCGCAATTCCCGGCCTCCCATTCCCAGATTTCTGCTTGGGCTTTCCTCTTCTTGGCCAATCCCAAATGTATTCCTGGACTGAGCTCTGGTGTTCCAGAGTGGCCCCAAATCCCACCTGGATCTGCTGGGATCTCCCTTTTAATGCTTTGGGGTTTCCTGGGAATGTTGTTTTCCTCTTAAATCCTGTCTGGGTTGATCCCAAAATAAAATTTGGGATCAAGTTGGGATCTGTGCCGGCGGATCCCGTTCCTGAGCCCCCCAAAGGTGGGGAGATGATCCCAAGGGTGGGATCCCCTCTGGGATCCCCCATCAGCACTTGGAGCAGGGAATTCCTTGGGATTGGGATTGGGATTGGGATTGGGATTGGGATTGGGATTGGGATTGGGATTAGGATTGGGATTAGGATTGGGATTGGGATTAGGATTGGGATTGGGGTCGCTTTCCTGGTGTAATGAGGGCTTGAAATCCCAGTTTTTTTATGTCTCCCCTCAATAAAGCTGCTCTGGGATGAAGTTCCAGCTGCTTCCTCTTCTTCCCGCCCCAACCCATCCCGAGCAAAGGGAAAACCTGGGAATTCTGGGGTAAAACCTGTTCCTGGCATTTTCGGGACAGGAGAAATCCCCGAGGGCAAGGAGACACCCCGGGGATAAAATTCCCACATTCCATGAGTGGAGGAGCCCGTTCCAGCCACATTCCCACAAAAATCCAGGGAAAGAGGGAAATGGAATTTCCGTTTCCCAGGAAAACGGTGTGGGATTGTCCTGTGGGAAAACAGGGAATGGATTCAGGGCTCTGCTTTTATCCCAGGTCCTATTTTTTATTTGGGACACCCCAGCTCCAGGAATGTTTTCCGTGGATTAAATTCACAGGATTTGCACGTTCCTGCCTCAATCCTGGCTGGATTTGGGATTCCCAGATCCCATTTTTGGGGATCTCAAAATTCCTGGGATTTGAGTGTTCCTGCCTCAATCCCAGCTGGATTTTGGATTCCCAGATCCCATTTTTGGGAGTGCCAAAATTCCTGGGATTTGTGCATTCCTGCCTCAGTCCTGGCTGGGTTTGGGATTCCCAGATCCCGATTTTGGGGCTGCCCACTCCAGGAATGTTTTCCATGGATTACATTCCCGGGATTTGCCCATTCCTGCCTCAATCCCAGCTGGATTTGGGATTCCCAGATCCCATTTTTGGGGCTCACAAAATTCCCATGATTTGAGTGTTCCTGCCTCAATCCTGGCTGGATTTGGGATTCCCAGATCCCGATTTTGGGCTTCCCCACTCCAGGAATGTTTTCCATGGATTAAATTCACAGGATTTGCACGTTCCTGCCTCAATCCTGGCTGGGTTTGGGATTCCCAGATCCCGATTTTGGGGCTTCCCACCCCAGGAATGTTTTCCATGGATTAAATTCCCATTCCTTGCTCCCAGGGCTGTTCCCACCCAGCCCCAAGCCACCAGCCAGGACTGGGATCCCTTTTCCAGGATTTTGGGGACACGGGGACATTGGTCTGTGGGTGGAACTTGGTCCTGTCCCCATCCCGGCCTTTGGGATTCCCGGCTGGAGCCGAAAATTCCAGAATTCCTCGGCCTCAAGGGTGTCCCCAAAAGTGACGTTGTCCGGGGAATGTGGGGACACAGGGGGACCCCAAAATCCCCATCCCAAACCCTCTTCCCAGAATATCCTGGAGGTGCTGACACTGAGTGTCCCCATGGAGGTGGCACTGGGTGTCCCCATGGAGGTGGCACTGGGTGTCCCACGCAGGTGACACTGGGTGTCCCCATGGAGGTGACACTGGGTGTCCCCATGGAGGTGGCACTGGGTGTCCCATGCAGGTGGCACCGGGTGTCCCCATGGAGGTGGCACTGGGTGTCCCACGCAGGTGACACTGGGTGTCCCATGCAGGTGGCACTGAGTGTCCCATGCAGGTGGCACTGGGTGTCCCCATGGAGGTGGCACTGGGTGTCCCCATGGAGCTGGCACTGAGTGTCCCATGCAGGTGGCACTGGGTGTCCCCATGGAGGTGGCACTGGGTGTCCCATACAGGTGGCACTGGGTGTCCCATGCAGGTGGCACCGGGTGTCCCATGCGGGTGGCACTGGGTGGCGGTGTCGTGGCGCGGGCGGTGTCGCCGAGCGGGGCTGGCTGTGACAAGGCAGTGCCACCACCAGGTGTCCCCCTTGCACAGCGGCTCGCGGGCCGGCGCTGCTCTGGGGACAGCGACACGGGGACACCGACAGTGTGACACTGACACGTGTGACACTGGTGACACTGACCCTGTGGCACTGGCCTTGTGACACTCACGCATGGGACACTGGTGACACTGGAGACACTGGCACGTGTGACACTGAGCCTGTGACACTGACCCTGTGACATTGGTGACACTGAGACCGGGACACCAACACTGTGACACTGACACGGTGACCCTGTGACACTGACACAGTGACCTTGTGACACTGATCCTGCGACACTGGCGACACTGACACGGGGACACCAACACTGTGACACTGACACGGTGACCCTGTGACACTGATATGGTGGCCCTGTGACACTGATATGTGTGACACTGATATGTGTGACACTGACCCTGGTGACGCTGACCCTGTGACCCTGTGACCCTGTGACACTGACACGATGACCCCGAGGACACGGGCACGGTGTCACCGCCATTGTCACACGGCCATTGGTCACGTGCCCACCTGGACCCCCCCGCGTGTCCCCCCGGAAGTCCCTCGGTCACCCCCGGGTGGTGGCACTACCGGGACGGGGAGAGGGGACGGGAAAGAGGGAGCAGGATGGGAGGGGGAGTGATCCCAAAGGATCCAGGACGTTATTCCCAATCCCACAGCACCGATCCCAAAGGATCCAGGATGTTATTCCCAATCCCGCAGCAGCAATCCCAAATGATCCAGGATGCTATTCCCAATTCCACAGGAGCGATCCCTAAGGATCCAGGACATTATTCCCAATCCCACAGCAGCAATCCCAAAGGATCCAGGACGTTATTCCCAATCCCACAGCAGTGATCCCAAATGACCCAGCATGTTATTCCCAATCCCACAGCAGCGATCCCAAAGGATCCAGGATGCTATTCCCAATCCCACAGCAGCAATCCCAAAGGATCCAGGACATTATTCCCAATCCCACAGGAACAATCCCAAATGATCCAGGATGTTATTCCCAGTCCCGCAGCAGTGATCCCAAAGGATCCAGGACGTTATTCCCAATCCCGCAGCAGCAATCCCAAAGGATCCACGATGTTATTCCTGACCCAGCAGCAATCCTAAAGGACCAAGGACATTATTCCCAATCCAGCAGCGATCCCAAAGGATCTGGGATGTTATTCCCACACTCCCAGACTGTGGGATTGGCATGAGTTTTTCCCTGCCCCAAAGCTCATCCAGCCCAAAAAATGGGGCTGGCACTTCCAGGAGGGCAGAACAGCTCCCAAAACCCCCAAATCCTGGAAAAATATGTCTAAAAATTCCACAAAAATCCCACTGTCCCAAATTTCCTTTCCACACCAGGAAAATCCCATTTTCCATGTGTTTTTAGGGCTTGAATGGCTCTGCTGGAATGACATTGACAATCCAGATGGGATGTGATCAATAATTCCCAGCCCCAGCAATGAATTTCCAAATGAATACTGGGAAAAGGGAGTGAGGAGAGGGAGAGGGGGAAATGGGATGGGAAAATAATGGGATAAATCTGGTGTGGGGATGGGAATGGATCTGTGCCCTCTATGGATCCATCCACGCATCCATCCATTATCCATCCATCCATCCATCCATCCATCCATCCATGCATCCATCCATCCATCCATCCATCATCCACCCATCATCCATCCATCCATGATCCATCCATCCATCCATGGATCCATGGATCCATGGATCCATCCATCCATCCATCCATCCATCCATCCATCCATCCATCCATCCATCCATCCATCCACCCATCATCCATCCATCCATCCATCCATCCATCCATCCATCCATCCATCCATCCATCCATCCATCCATCCATCCACCCATCATCCATCCATCCATCATCCATCCATCATCCATCCATCCATCATCCATCCATCCATCCATGGATCCATGGATCCATCCACCCATCATCCATCCATCCATCATCCATCCATCATCCATCCATCCATCATCCATCCATCCATCCATGGATCCATGGATCCATCCATCCATCCATCCATCCATCCATCCATCCATCCATCCACCCATCATCCATCCATCCATCATCCATCCATCATCCATCCATCCATCATCCATCCATCCATCCATGGATCCATGGATCCATGGATCCATCCATCCATCCATCCATCCATCCATCCATCCATCCATCCATCCATCCATCCATCCATCCATCCATCCATCCATCCATCCATCATCCATCCATTCCTGGAATGGGGACTGCTGCCGGCAGGCACAGCTCGGGGCGGGGCCGCTCTCTGTCGCGACTCAGCCGTGTCGGCGACACCGGGAGGAGCCGCTCGCCGCCCCGGTCCCCGCCGCTCCCCCTGGCCCTGGCCTCTCGCCGCGGGGCGGGGACGGCGGGGCCGGGCTCGGGAGCGGGAGAGGCGGCGGGAGAGGCGGGATCGATCCCTGCCCGGTCGATGGTTCCCGCCCGGGGATCGGGGCGCCCCGCGCTCCCCGGGTCCCGCTTTTCCGCGGGGAGCACGCTCCGGGGGCGGGATGCAGGAGCAGCGTCCCCCCGGCTGCCGTCCCCGTCCTCCCTGCGGGCTCAAGGCGCGCTGAGCGCCCGCACGGGCCGCTGGAATTCCCGCGTGGATCGGGAATAGCGGCCCGGGAGGCTCCCACCTGCTTTTCCTCCATCCTCCGAGGGATGCGCGGGCGGGACGGGGGGGGAGCCGCGCCCCGACGGCATCGCCGCGGCTCCGGGGGAACCGCACAGCAGCGGCCGAGCGGCGGAGAACGCCCGCGGGCCGAGCAGCACCGGCACCCCCCCCCCCTCTTTTTTGGGGGGATAGTTCTGTATTTTCGGGGGTACCGGCGGTGCGGGAGCGGCCGCGGGCGGCGCCGGCCGGCCGGGTGGGTGGGTGGGTGGGTGGGTGGTGGGCTGGGAGAAGGAAGGGGGTGGCGGGCGGGCGGGCGGAGGGGGAGGCTGGCAGAAATGCAAATCGCTGCCTCTCGCTGCGCCTCGGCAGCCCAGAGCCCGCACGGCCCCGCCGCCGCTCGCAGCTCAGCCCCGGCAGGCGCGGGGGCAGCGGGCGGGGTCCCCCCGGTCCCCCCGGCCCTCGGCCGGCTGGCAGGAGGAGGATGAGGAGCGCCGGGAAGGGCTGAGGGTGGCGGAGAGGCACCTAGCAGAGGGTGAGTGGCGGGGGACAGGGGGACAGGAGAGGGGGAATAGGGTGGGGATGAAGTAGGGAGAGACGGGGGAGAGAGAGAGGGAGGGGAGAGGTGGAGGGAGGGGAGAGGTGGAGGGAAGGGAGAGGAGGGGGAAGCGAAAGAAATAATTGGGGAAGGAGAGATGAAAGCGGAGGATAAAGAAAATGGAGGTTAATTAGTTGGTTATTGCGGGGAGGGGGGAGTGGGGGAGGAAAAACCTGATAGAGCCGGGAAAAAGAAAGTGAGAAGGGTGGGAAGAGACGGCTGGTAAAGGGAGAAGGAAAAACCTGATCGAGCCGGGAAATAGAGAGTGAGAAGGGTGGGAAGAACCGGCCAGGGGAGAGAGAAGGGAAACCTGATTGAGACGGGAAATAGAGAGTGAGAAGGGTGGGAAGAGCTGGACAGGGAAGGGGAGAAGGAAAAACCTTCCAGCCGGGGAATAGAGAGCGAGAAGGGTGGGAAGAGCCGGGCAGGGAAGGGGAGAAGGAAAAACCTGACTGAGCCGAGAAAAAGAGAGCGAGAAGGGTGGGAAGAGCCGACGGCAAGGGGAGGAAAGCGGGGGCGAGGGCGAGGAGGGGATGCGCGGGAGGCAGCGGGCGGCAGCCGGGGGGAGCCGGGCACAGACAATGGGGCACGGCCCCGCCGCCTCCACCTCCCGCCGCCGGGCGGGGCCGGGGCGCGCTGGCGCTGAGCCCCGCGCTGTCCCCTGCCAGGGGGACATGGCCCCGCTGCTGGCGCTGCTGCTGGCGGCCCTGCTGGGCTCGGGCCGGGCGTGCCCGGAGCCCTGCGCTTGCGTGGACAAGTACGCGCACCAGTTCGCCGACTGCGCCTACAAGGAGCTGCAGGCCGTGCCCGCGGGGCTGCCCTCCAACGTGACCACCCTGAGCCTGTCGGCCAACAAGATCAGCTCGCTGCCCCGCGGCGCCTTCGCCGAGGTGACCCAGGTGAGCTCGCTGTGGCTGGCGCACAACGAGATCGCCACCATCGAGCCCGGCGCGCTGGCCGTGCTGGCGCAGCTCAAGAACCTGGACATCAGCCACAACCAGATCGTGGAGTTCCCCTGGCGGGACCTGCGCAACCTGAGCGCGCTGCAGCTGCTCAAGATGAACAACAACCGCATGGCGCTGGTGCCGCCCGACGCCTTCCGCACGCTCAAGGACCTGCGCTCGCTGCGCATCAACAACAACCGCTTCGCCACGCTGGCCGAGGGCATCTTCGACTCGCTGAGCTCGCTGTCGCACCTGCAGATCTACAACAACCCCTTCGAGTGCTCCTGCTCGCTGCAGTGGCTGAAGCGCTGGATGGAGAGCACGCTCATCTCCATCCCCGAGAAGGACTCCATCGCCTGCGCGCTGCCCGAGCGCCTGCGCGGCGTGCCGCTGGCCAAGCTGCCCGAGCTGCGCTGCGCCGCGCCCGCCGTCAGCATCACCCACTCGCCCGAGCTGGACGCGGCCGGGCTGCCCGACGGGCTCACGCTGAGCCTGCACTGCGCCGCCAGCGGCTCGCCGCCGCCCGAGCTGCGCTGGAAGATCCGCACGGCCGGCCAGAGCCTGGAGCTGGGCGGGAGCGGCCCGGAGAGCGCGGCCAAGGAGGAGCCGCGGCCCGAGCCCGAGCGCTTCGTGGCGTTCAAGAACGGCACCTTGGTGATCCCGCAGCTGAGCAAGCGCGAGGAGGGCACCTACACCTGCGTGGCCACCAACGAGGTGGGCAGCAACCACTCCTCGGTCAGCGTGGCGGTGGCGGGCCCGCAGAAATACCCGCCGGTGCCCGGTGGGGACCCGCTGGGCGGAAAGGGGCAGGCGGGCGACAAGAAACCCGGCACCGAGGCGGCCAAGAACAGCGTGCTGACCCCGGAGGAGAGGGGCAAAGCGCTGGGCCCCACCCGGCAGAGCCGGCCCGGCTCGGCGGCGGCGCCGGAGCCTGAGGGCCGGGGCCGGGTCCCCTTGGAGCCGCCGGGGCTGGAGAAGAAGTGCGGGGCCTCGGCGGGGGGCTCCAAGTACATCTCCAACCACGCCTTCAACCAGAGCGGCGACTTCAAGCGGCACAGCTTCGAGCTGGGCGTCATCGCCCTGGACGTGGCCGAGCGCGACGCCCGCGTGCAGCTGACGCCCACCCAGCCCGGCGGGGGCCACCTGGGCGTGCTCTACCTGTGCCAGCAGGGCCGCCAGGGCCACGCCCTGCTGCAGTGGTCGCAGATCGAGGCCGGCGTGAACTCCTACTGGTTCCAGGGCCTGAGCCCCGGCACCAACTACTCGGTGTGCCTGAGCTCGCCGGGCGAGGAGTGCCGCGTGCAGGTGGTGTTCACCACCAAGAAGGAGATCCCGTCGCTCATCATCATCGTGGTGGTCAGCATCTTCCTGCTGCTGCTGGCCACGCTGCCGCTGCTGGGCGCCACGTGGTGCCACCTGCTCGCCAAGCTGCAGGCCAAGCCCTACAAGCTGATCATGAAGGCGCAGAACCCCGACCAGATGGAGAAGCGCATGGCCGCCGACTTCGACCCCCGCGCCTCCTACCTGGAGTCCGAGAAGAACTTCGGTCCCGGCGAGGCTGAGGCCGAGGAGGAGGAGGAAGAGGAGGAGGAGGAGGCCGGGGATGAAGAAGGAGCGCGGTGGCGGCGCGGGAGGGAGGAGGAAGGCGCGGCGGAGCTGGAGCGGGAGGAGAGCGTGGCCGCCAGCTCCATGGCGGAGTCGCAGTCCAAGGGCGGCGCCGAGGAGTTCGAGGTGCGCTCCGAGTACAGCGACAAGCTGCCGCTGGGCGCCGAGGCCGTCACCATCTCTCCGGAGATCAACGGCAACTACCGGCAGCGGCCCCGCTGAGCCCCCCGAACCCCCTGCCCCCGCTCCCACACCCCGCTCCGCCCGGGGAAAAACCTCCGGGGACGAGCGGAGCCATCCCCGCCTCTCCTTCCCCTCCTCCTCCTCCTCCCCCCCTTCTCCTTCTCGCCCGGTGCCCCCGGGATGAGCCTCCCACGATTTCGTTTCCATTTCGGGCACCGGCGGTGCTCGCTGCCGCCTCGGCGGCAACAACGATTCCCTCTCCCCCGCCTCCCTCCGCGGCCCGCCAGCCCCGGGTTCGCTTTCCCTTCCGAGGAAAAAAACGAAAAAAACCCCGAGAAAACGGCTAAAAACAAAAAGCCCGATTGCCCCAAATTCTCTTTGCTGGAATCGGTTCAGTCCCCGCCGCTCCTCGGTGCCCGGTGAGTCCCCTCTGCTCCCCGGTTCTCTCCTGCCGAGCCCGGAGCTGTCCCCGCCGCTCCCCGGTGTGTCCCCGCCGCTCCCCGGTGTGTCCCCGCGGGTCCCCACCGCGCTCCGGCGCATCCCGATTTCCCCCGGCGGGTGCCGACATTCCCGGTCCCCGCCGCTCCCGGGCGGTTTTCCCGCTTCCTGACGGATCCCGGGGCTCCTCGGTCCCCGGCAGTGCCGGGCGCTGCTCCCCGCGCCCCGCTGGGTGCCGACATTCCCGGTCCCCGCCGCTCCCGGGCGGTTCTCTCCAGCCTCCGATGGATATTGGTGCTCCCCGGTCCCACCACTCCCGTTCCCGGTGGGTCCTGGTTCTCCCCGGTCCCCGCCCTCCCGTTCCCGGTGGGTCGCGGTTCTTCCCTGTCCCTGCCACTCCCGGGTGCTGATCCCCGGTCCCACCACTCCCGTTCCCGGTGGGTCCCGGTTCTCCCTGGTCCTCGCCGCTCTCATTCCCGGTGGGTCCCTCTTCTCTCCGGTCCTCGCCACTCCCGTTCCCGGTGGGTCCCGGTTCTCCCCGGTCCCGCCGCTCTCATTCCCGGTGGGTCCCGCTCACCCCGTTCAGCACCGGGCTCACGGGGACAGCTCCGCACCCCGAGAGGCCGGGAGCTCCCCGATCCCCATCCCCGATCCCCGGTGCCCAATTCCCGGTTCCCGGTCCCGTCCCCTCCCCTCGGTGTGTTTTGGGTAGAGTAGCCTTGTAGCCAAGTGTGTGAGCCGCAGACGCGCCCGGAGCCCGCGGCCGAGCTCGCCGCGGTGGCCACGGCGGCCGCCAGCCCCGCCGGCCGCTGGGCCCGGGGCCGCGGAGAGCCGCGGGCGCTCCCTCTGCGCGCTCCTGTCCGTGCCGAGTCAATAAAAGAGATTGAAAGTGGAGCCGCCTCCGTGCTTGGGGGAGAAAAACCGGGGTTTTGTCCCCAGGGCGGGGAGGGGACAGCCAGGAGGTGGCACCGCCACGGCCGCCTCCTTTGATGTGTTTTACACATTTTTTTTTTTTAATATCGTAAAAACATCAATTCATTTTTTCCGGCCATAAAGCAGGCGCGGAAATCGCGTTTGCGTGCGAAGGGAATCGCCCAAGTCCATTAAATCTTCCCTATAAATTCACCCCGGAGAGGAAAAAAAAAGGAATTCCATTTTCCCCCGGTGAGCATCGGAATCCGCTGGAGCAAGGAAACATCCCACGGATGTGTGTTTTCCATCGTTTTATGGATCATTCTCTGTCGTTTTCCAGATCATTCTCTATCATTTTTATTATAATTTCTATCTTTGTTATATCGTTTTAGATATGCTTTTATCATTTTAGATATGATTTCTGTCATTTTAGACATCTTTTATTTATCATTTTATCTGTAGTGTATTTAATTCTTGATGGAATTTCTACAATCCCTACCTCTCTTTTTTTTGTATAAAAACACCCCAAACCTCACCTTTTTTTTTTTTGCCTTTTTTTTCTCCCCAAACTCCTCTCCCTGATGATGTCACCTTGATCCCTAAGGGATCCCCGCACTCATCCCAAAATTCCCACAGGATTTCTGCTCCCAATCCCATCCCACCGATGAAATCCCCCCCTGGCAATCCAACATACCTTTCTCGAGGGCAAAAATTCCCCAAATCCCTCTCGAATCCCCCCAAAATTCTCCCAAAATCCCCCAAATCCCAGGAGTCCGAGGCTGCTCCAGGTGTTCAGATCTGCCTGGCAGAGCCTGGATATTCCCATCATTGTTGACGTTCCCATAATTGTTGCTATTCCCATAATGATTTGTGGATATTCCCACAATTGTCGCCATTCCCATAATTAATTACGGATATTTCCATAATTGTGGATATTTCCATAATTGTGAATATTTCCATAATTGTGAATATTTCCATGATTGCGGATATTCCCATAATTGTTGATATTCCCCATAATTGAGTGTCGTGCTCTGGAGTCACGGCGGGAATGGAAAAGAACAATCATTCCAGCTGCCTTTAATTAGGGAACTGTGGATTCCCGGGAATCCGGGATGAGGCCGGGATTTGCTGCTCTCCAGGAGGCCACGAATAAATGGGGGGTGGGGATTTGCATTTTTCCTGGAAAAAATTCCTGCTGGGAATGGTTAAAGCATCCACGGAGTGCTCAGAATTCCCAAAAATCCTCTGGTTTTATCCCCACGGCTGGAATGAGCAGAGAATTCCAGCCCTGCAGCGGGAATGTCCCAGTTTGACCAGTTTGGAATGTCCCAGTTTGACCAGTTGGGAAAATGTCCCAGTTTGACCAGTTTGGAATGTCCCAGTTTGAGCAGTTGGGAAAATGTCCCAGTTTGACCAGTTGGGAAAATGTCCCAGTTTGACCAGTTAGGAATTCCCAGTTTGAGCTGTTGGGAATGTGTCAGTTTGACCAGTCAGGAATTCCCAGTTTGAGCAGTTGGGAATGTCCCACTTTGACCAGTTGGGAAAATGTCCCAGTTTGAGCAGTCGGGAATTCCCAGTTTGACCAGTCGGGAATTCCCAGTTTGACCAGTCAGGAATTCCCAGTTTGAGCAGTTGGGAAAATGTCCCAGTTTAACCAGTTTGGAATGTCCCAGTTTGACCAGTCAGGAATGTCCCAGTTTGAGCAGTCGGGAATGTCCCAGTTTGACCAGTTTGGAATGTCCCAGTTTAACCAGTTTGGAATGTCCCAGTTTGACCAGTTGGGAATTCCCAGTTTGAGCAGTTGGGAAAATGTCCCAGTTTGACTAGTCAGGAATGTCCCAGTTTGACCAGTCAGGAATGTCCCAGTTTGACCAGTTGGGAATTCCCAGTTTGACCAGTTTGGGGTGGACAGGGACCGTTCCCATTCCCTTGTGGGATCTGGGGGATGAAATCCCCACAATCCCAATTTTCCGAGCTTTTCTTGGGAATTCTCCACAGGGACACGAGGAGGTGGCACTGGTGTCATCCCTGGTGCCATCCCCTGGTGACATCCCCGGTGCCATCCCTTTGGAGAATTTGGGGATTTTCTCCTCCCTCTTGACCCAGCCCTGGCCCCACAACCCCTCTGTGGGGTCACCCTGCCACCCTGTGTCCCCAAACCCTGTCTGCAAGCCTTGTCCCCAAAGCCAGTCCCCACTCCCTGTTCCCAAACCCTCTTCTCACCTCCTGTCCCCAAACCCTGACCCCAAAACCTATCCCCAACCCTGTCCCCAAACCCTGACCCCAAACCCTGTCCCCAAACACTGACCCCAAACCTTGACCCCAAACCCTGTCCCCAAACACTGACCCCAAACCCTGCCCAAAAACCCTGTTCCCAAAGACTAAACCCAACCCTGACCCCAAAACCTATCCCCACCCCTATCCCCAACCCCTGTCCCCAAACCCTGTCTCCAAAGCATGACCCCAAATCCTGTCCCCAAACCCTGTCCCCAAACCTTGACCCCACTGTCCCCAATCCCTGTCCCCAAACACTGACCCCAAACCTTGACCCCAAACCCTGTCCCCAAACCCTGACCCCAAACCCTGTCCCCAAATGGGGTTTTGGGGGATTTTGGGGGTCAAGGGTTTGGAGTGGATGAGATTTTGGGAGATTTGGGGGCGCAGAGGTGTGGGGTGATGGGGTTTTGGGGGATTTTGGGGGACAGGGAATTGGGGCATTGGGTTTTGTGGGGTTTTAGGGGCAGGGATTTGGGGTCATGAGGTTTTAGGGGCTCTTGGGGGACAGGGATTTGGGGTGATGGGGTTTTAGGAGATTTTAGGGGCAGGGAATTGGGGTGACAGGTTATTTTGGGGCACAGGGAATTGGGGTAATGGGTTTTTAGAGGATTTGGGGGAGCAGGGAATTGCGGTGACGGGATTCAGGAGATTTAGTGGGACAAGAAATAGGGCTGAGGGAGTTTTAGGGGATTTTGGGGGCGGAGGTGTGGGAGGACGGGGTTTGGAGAGATTTTGGGGTATAGGAAATTGGGGTAATGGGTTTTAGGTGATTTTGGGGTACAAGGAATGGGGTAATGGGTTTTTAGGGGATTTTGGGGGGCAGGGGTGTGGGGTGACAGGGTTTTAGAGGATTTTGGGGGACAGGGATTTGGGATAATGGTTTTTTAGAGGATTTGGGGGCTCGCGGGTGTGGGGTAATGGGCTTTAGGGGATTTTGGGGTCCGGGGTGTGGGTTGATGGGGTTTTAGGGGATTTTGGGGGGCAGGGAATTGGGGTGATGGTTTTTTAGGGGATTTTGGGCTCAGGGGTGTGTGCTAACAGGTTTTAGGGTACTTTTGGGGTCCGGGGTGTGGGTTGATGAGGTTTGGCAGGATTTTGGGGGGCAGGGAATTGGGGTCACTGTTTTTTAAGGGATTTTGGGCTCGGGGGTGTGTGCTAACGGGTTTTAGGGGATTTTGGGGGGCAGGGGCTTGGGGTCACTGTTTTTTAAGGGATTTTGGGCTCAGGGCTGTGTTCTAACGGGTTTTAGGGGATTTTGGAGGAGCCGAGGCCCCGCGGGCGGGCGCGGGTCGGTGCCATGGAAAACAATCCGGGCCCGGGGGACGGGGAGGGGACGGGCCGGGAGGAGCAGCAGCGGCAGGAGGAGGAGGAGGAGAAGCCGAGGAGGGCCCGGGAGCGGCGGGACCGAGCCCAGCGGAGCGGGGACCCCGGGGCTCCACCGGCGGTGACGGGGCGGGGGCGCGGGCCCGGGGAGCGGGGCTGGAGCGGGGGAAAACCGGGGGAAAAATCGGGAACAAACTGCGGGGAAGGAGGGAAGGGAAGGAGGCAGGGCGGTTATTCACGGCTCTGGAATGCGCCGGGAAGGGGTGGGGGGAGCCCCGGGGGGCTCGGGAAAAGGGGTGGGATGCCACCCGCAGCTCCAGGAGGGACAAAATCCCGGGATTGCCCTCCCCAGGTCGCGGGAGATGGGGTCTGTCCCTCCCTGGGCACCCCGAAATGCCACCTGGAGCTCCCCCAGAGCCAGCGGGGCGCCTTTGGCACCCCTCGGATCCCGACGGGGTTTATTCCCGAGAAATTCCCGCCGGGAATGGCAGGGCTGGGAATGGAGGGCAGGGGAGCTGGCCTGCGAGGCTCAGACAAAGGGGTCTGGCTGCCAGCTGCTGGGAATTCCGAGCGGGAACGAACCTCTGGAGCGCCCTGGAGAAGTCACCCAGAGGAGAATGAGGAGTTAAGTCGGGAAAAATTCCCTTCCCAAGGATTCCAGCGGCCGCGGGGACCCCACAGTCCCTGGCTGAGAGAAGGCGCCGGGTTTTTTCCATGACACGGCCTGCGAGCCCGCTGGAAATCCCGAAAATTCCGTGATTTATGGCAAGGCTGGTTGGGAAAGAGCTGCGGCGGCTCTGTTCCTCCTCAGCTCAGCGGGAGGAACCCGGAACCCCCCGGCTCCCGCTCCTCATCCCAAACAGCGTTTCATCCCAAACCCGGAAAAGGTTTTCCAGAGAGGGAAGGACGGGCTCGAGGGGGAGAGGGGCCGGGATTGAGGGGATCTCCCAAACTGCTGGAATTGTTTCCCATCCCGGCTGTTTGGCAGGGCTCATTCCCATCTCTGTCCCCGGCAGGACGCGAGGATGAGGCCGCTGCTGGGCGTCCTGGCGCTGGCGACGCTCCTGTCGCCAGGCCTGGCCTGTCCCACGCCGTGCTCCTGCTCCACCAAGAAGAACGGGCGACTGCTGGCCGAGTGCGCCTACCGCGAGCTGCGGGACGTGCCACGGGGCCTGTCCCCCAATGTCACCATCCTCACGCTCTCCGCCAACCGCCTGGGCCGCCTGGGCCGCGCCTCGCTGGCCGAGGTGCCCGAGCTGCAGTCGCTGTGGCTGGGCTACAACCACATCTCCTCGGTGGAGCCCGGCGCCTTCGCCGCGCTGCCGCACCTCAAGAACCTGGACCTGAGCCACAACCGGCTGGCGGATTTCCCCTGGCAGGACCTGCGCAACCTCAGCTCGCTGCAGATCCTCAAGCTCAGCAACAACCGCCTGGCCGCCGTGCCCCGCGGGGCGCTGGCTGGCCTGCGGGAGCTGCGCTCGCTCTGGCTCAACGACAACGAGCTGGCCACGCTGGCCAGCGGCACCTTCGAGGGGCTGCCGGCGCTGGCGCAGCTGCAGCTCTTCCACAACCCCTTCAACTGCTCCTGCAAGCTTTTCTGGCTCAAGGAGTGGGCGCACGACACCTCGGTGGTGCTCTCCAGGGCCGGCTCCACGCTGTGCGCCGCGCCGGCGCGGCTGCGGGGCCGGCCGGTCACCGACATCCCCAGCGCGCTCTGCGTGCCGCCTTCGGCCCAGCTCACCTACCTGTCGGGCCCGGGGGACGGGCTGACGCTGAGCCTGCACTGCAGCGTGGCCGGCAGCCCCCCGCCGGAGATCCGCTGGCAGATCCGCACGGCCAAGCGCCGCGTGGACATCCACGGGCCCACGGTGGCGCGGGACGGCGGCGCCAAGGTGGGCCGGCAGCGCTTCCTGGCCTTCAAGAATGGCACCATGGCCATCCCCGACTTCGGCAAGGAGGATGAGGGCACCTACACCTGCGTGGCGGTCAACGACGTGGGCACGAGGGACGTGTCCGTCAACGTGGCGCTGGCCGGCTCGGCCAACCCGGCCGAGGAGCTGCCCCGCGATGACCCGCAGGCCGGGCACCCCGGCGGGCACAGCTGCGCCAAGGGCGACGAGCTGGACCCGACCGGCATGGGCGAGAAGTTGGTCATCGTCTACCGCGTGGCCGGCCAGGCCCGGAGCGGCGCGGGAGCCCAGGAATTCCGCCTGGGAATTCTGCTGCTGGCTCTGGGGCTGCTGCTCTGGTGAAGGGCGGGCGGGCGGTGCCTCAGGATTCCCGTTTTTTCCATAGTTTTCCCTCTCGTAGTGCCTTTGCTGAGCTTCTGGCATCCGGGAGCGCTCCGGAGCCCGACGGGGCCACCGCAGGGGTGGTGATGCAGCCCTTGCCGTTCCCGTTCCTGGAGGAACTCAGGGAACGTGGGGTGGATCCAGCCCGGATCCAGCCAGGATCTGCCACCAATTCCCGGCTTTTGTCCCTGCCCAGATCTGAGGCAGCCGCAGGAGGTGACAGTGGTGACAATCCTGCCCCAGAGCCACCCACGGCTGCTGCCGGGGAGGGATCCAAGGATAAAATCCCTGGACGTGGGGTCTTGGGGGACACGGATGGGACAGAGGATTGGGTTGGACCCACAGCCTTGGATTGGGAAGAAATTCACCGGTTTTATCCCTGTAGGAGCATTCCGAGCACCTCCAAGGCCTTGGAATGCTGCAGGAATCCCAAAAACCCCCTGACCTCCATCCCAAAAACCCGTCTGGACTGGACCCACCAGGCTTGAGCCAAAGATTCCCAAAGTGTTCCCGGCGGGAATGGGGGAAAGATTGGGAACAGCAGAGAAGCTGAGCTGCCTTGAAGCCATAAATATTCCCCAAGTGCTCCAGAATTCCCGGCGGGACAAATATTCCTTCTCCGGGTGTCCCGGGAAACCCTCGGGGGATTTTGGGAATGTCCATGGCCCCCGGACTGGGAAACAGCACCGGAATTCCCAGTGGGATCTGGGCACACCCTGCAGCCCCCTGGCCTTGTAACGCCCTGTAGGGACAGCAATAAATGCCTCTAATTAATGCCTTTAATTAATGCCTTTAATTAAGAAATACCCATCATAAACACCTGTAATAAAAAAACAATTCTAATAAATACCGTGAATTAATAATTACTTTTTTTATAAACACCTTGAATAAACTCCTTTTTTTTTATCTAAACCAGCTGGGCTTCGCTTGGTCTGTGCATCCCAAAATTCCCTGAGACGGCCACTCCTGGGCTCCCCCCGATTGTCCCCAACCCTCCTGGATCAGGGGACACTTCTGTCGTTCCCAGCTATCCCAAATCCTCCCCAGTGCTGGAGAACCCCCAAAACCTTCCCAATTCTGGAGCATCCCAAGATCCCCCAAATTTCCCTGTTCCCCCCCACCCCAAACCCCCAAAATCCTGGGATATCCCAAAATCCCTCCCTGCAGCAGCTTGGGAATGGAATCGACCCCAAAATCAGAGCCTGGATCTCTCCAGCACCAAAATTCCTTATCCAGAGGGATTTTAGGGAAAGGGCAGCCGAGGTCTCTGTGGGAAGCTCTGGGATTCCCACAAACTTTTCCCACTGTGGGATAAAAACCGCGGCCCCAGTGGAAGTTTTGGGTTCATTTCACAGGATCCGACTTCTAAACTCCATTTTATCCCTGGGAATAGCGAGATCCAGGATTATTCCTGAAATTCCAGCTGGGATGGATGGGGTGAGGATGTGGATTTGGGGTTTCCAGACGAGCCGGGAATCAACAGGAAGGGGAAGAAATTCCCGAATCCCGCCCAGGGCGCTGCTGCTATCCTGAAAACCGCACAAATTCCGTGGATCTCCAGGGAGCCTTGGGTGGGGCTGTGGAAACTGATCCCAAAATTCAGCCCCGCCCGTAGCACGGAGCTGCCACAGATTTTAGGGATTTTAAAATGGATTTTAGAGATTTTTTGGGATTTTTTTAAAAAAGATATTTTGGATATACCTGGGATTTTTAAAGGGATTTTTAAAGGGTTTTTTAAAGGGGTTTTAGGGTCTCTTTGGAGCTGCAGGGGTTGGGATGGTCTGGGAAGGAATCCTGGGAAAAGGGAGGAAACCCCAAAGCATGGGAATCACCCCCAGTGCCCCCGAACCATCCTGAGGGTGCTGGGAACATTCCAGAGGGAGGGAATGGCATCCCTGGGATCCTGCAGAGAGCAGCTCTGGCCACTTCCAAGGAAATCCCAGCATGATCCGGCATCTCCATGCAGGGCGGGCTGAGAATTCCCAAGGGAATCTTGGAGTGTTTGGGATCCACCAGGAGCCTGCTCATTCCAGCTCAAAAAGTCAGGAATTCCGGGATTTAAGAGCAGGAAGAGGTGATCCAGCACCACCTCATTCCCATCCCAATGGTGTTTTATCCCCAAAATTCCCCGCTCCCATTCCTGCCCTTCCCAAAGCTTTGGGAACGTGAAGGGAGCGGTTTTCCTGTAAAACTTCCCTAAAGTGGGATCACGGATCAGATCCCTGAAATCTCTGCTGGGTGAGGCCATCCCAACCATTCCCTGGATTCGGGGCTGGGGTGGTCCCAAATCCTGTTGGAAGGGGGAATATCCAAGGAAAACTGCACATCCCAGGAGTAGGAACGAGGTATCCATTTATTCTCCTTCCCCTGCGCTTCCCAGCGAGGTTTTCCATGGATCCCAGCCCTGGAAAACCTTGGGATCACCACAAAACTGGGATTGGAAGAGGATGGGGAGGAGGGTGGGATTTGATCCTTCAAAAATCAGGGGAAAAAAATGTCCTGGGAGTGGATGTGGAGCCCAAATGGAGCCAGGATTAGGAAGGGAGAAGCCGGGAATGGGAATTTTCTCCCACATGGAGTTCCCGGGGTAATTCCTGGTGGTTGAGAATTCCTTTGACCGACTGGGGATCCCTCCGAGCTCCTCTTCCAGTTCTCTGGGAATTGTCTTGTGCTGGAAAAGTGGCTGAGAACCCGGCTGGCTGCAGGAGTGAATCCCAAAATATTTCAGGGATGCTGGTAGCGTTTTCCTTGGCTCGGCTCCATCCAGGCTGGGCTCAGAGATGTCACCTCTGGACCTCGGGAGTGGCGTGGCGCAGATTTTAGGGATAAACCCTCGGAGAGAGTCCGCAGGCTGGGAAAGGGCGCGTGGGAAGCACCCGAAATTCAGGGATGGGAGATGGAAGATGGGATGGGATTCCCGGGAATTCAGGGCCTGGGAACGCCGAGCTGGGCGCCGTTGGCCGCGGGATCGGCCAGCGCGGTTTTTCGGGAAGCGGTCAGCGACGGGTTGTGCAGGAGCGTGTAGGCCACCCACCAGCGTGCCCGGATCCGCCGGCTCCGCGCTCTGCCCGGAGCCGGGGGCTTTGGATGCATCAGCTGGAGGCCTGGAAGGAGACGGGAGCAGCAGGGAGAGGATTCAGGGCCTGGAAAAGCACCAGGAGAGCGGGAGAGGGGTTGGGATGAGGTGCAGGGGGATGGATTCCTGCTGGGAAAGGGGAGCTTGGGGTGGAATTCCTGGCTGGGATGGAATTCCCAGAGGAGCTGTGGTCACCCCAGGATGCCCAAAGAAAAGTTGGATGGGGTTTGGAGCAGCCTGGGATAGTGGGAGGTGTCCCTGGATGGGCTTTAAGGGCCCTTCCAACACAAAGGGTTCCAAGATTCCCAGATGCCAGCCCCAGCCCCATTTTCCTGGAGCCACCAAGATCCCACCACATCCCAAAGAGGCCCATCCGTACCCTGGAATGGGATCAACCCTTGGATGGATGGATGGATGGATGGATGGATGGATGGATCCGTGGATGGGGGAATGGATGGATGGATGATGGATGGATGGATGGATGGATGGATGGATGGATGGATGGATGGATGGATGATGGATGGATGGATGGATGGATGGATGATGGATGGAGGTGTCCCCACACCAACCACAGGTGCCATCCACAGGTCACCACCATGTCCCTTCCCCGCGGTGTCCCCTGGTCCCACCTTCCTCCAGCTGGGTGTCGCAGGGCGGTGCGGGTGGCTCGGGCCGGCCGGGCTGGAGCAGCAGGAAGCAGAAGGCCTTCAGCAGCGGGTGGCACTGGCTGACCTCCACCCTCAGGTAGTGGCAGTAGGTGCGGTACCCTGCGGGGACACCACGCCCTCACTGGGGACAGCATTCCCCATTCCCACTCCGGATCCCAGGCACGGATCCAGCTCTGGTCTCCACACTCCACAAAAAGCAGGGGCCAGCCTGAGCTCCCCTGAGCTCCCCTGAGCTCCCCTGAGGTCCCCTGAGGTCTCCTCTCCCTAATCCCAGGAGATGAGGTGAAACCCCACAGCTCATCCCATGTTTTGGGGGATAAATAGCAGGACCCAGCTGGCACCACCTGCTCCAGGTGCTCCATTCCCAGCGCTCTGAAGCCACCCTCAATCCCAGCAGGAAAAACAGAGGAAGGCCCAAGGTCCCCTGAGGTCCCCCCTCCTTTATCCCGAGACATGAGGGATGGATGGATGGATGGATGGATGGATGGATGGATGGATGGATGGATGGATGGATGGATGGATGATGGATGGAGGGATGGATGGATGGATGGATGGATGTCCAAAGGTGGGACTCCAAAGGTCATCCCCGATTTTTTGGGATCAAAGAGCAGGACCAAGCAGGAATCAGGAGGAGCCACCTGCTGCCATCATCCCATCTCCAAGCCACCCTCAATCCCACAGGAAAAGTGTGGAGGTCCCTCCTTCTTTATCCCAGGACACGAGGTGACCATTGGTGAAGCTCCAAGGTCACCACTCATTTTTTTGGGATAAAAAGCAGGAATCAGGAGAAGCCATCTGCTCCAGGTGTCCCACTCCCAACATATGGGGCCACCCTCAATCCCAGCAGCTCCGGGCCCCCATCCCAACCCCCTGCGGTGGGACAAGGACCCCGCTGGTGGCACGGTGACCTCTCGCTGTCCCACCTGGGTCAAAGGTCTCCACGCCACGGTGCAGCAGGCTGATGTCCAGCCGGCAGAGGTGGACAGCGTTGTAGAGGCCGGAGATGACCACGCGCCACACCGCGGCCATGGCGCCCACCAGGACATTGGTGGGGAAGAGCAGGAAGGTGACGATGTACAGCGCGCGCCTGTGGGACACACAGATCCCCGGGATGGCCCTTCCCGGGGGAAACTCCGGCCACCCCAAACCTCCCGGCCCTGTCTGCGTCCGGCCCAGGTGGCTCCATCCCGCTGGGAGAAGCCAACGCCCCCCCAGGCTCCCGGAGAACCATCAGGAGCTCCTCGTCTCCTTGGAGAGCGAGGAACTGGCCACAATGAGGGGATGGGATTTTGGGATGGAGGCCACCAGCTCTGGGAGAGCCTCGCTGACCTGCCGGGAGGACACCTGGGTCCCTCTGCCACCCCGGTCTCGGGTGGTGGCACCATCCCCAAGTGAGGAACAGCTGCCAGGGGTTTGGGATGGACACCGGCCCCAGGAGAGCCTCTGCGCCCTGCCAGGGGGTGGCACAGGAGATTGGGTCCCTCTGTCACCCTGGTATCGGGTGGTGTCACCACCTGAGAGTGAGGGATATCTGCTGGTGGCCCAGGATGGAAACCAGCTCCAGGAGAGCCTCGCTGCCACACCAGGAGGATACTCAGGTCCCTCTGTCACCCCAATTTCTCGTGGTGACACCACATGGGAGTGAGGGACATCTGCTGGTGGCCTGGGATGGACTCCAGGAGAGCCTCGCTGACCTGCCAGGAGGACACCTGGGTCCCTGTGCCACCCCTTGTGTCTCTGGTGGTGGCACCACGTGGGAGTGAGGGACGGCACCTGCCAGTTTGGGGTGGACACCAGGAGGACATTGCTGCCCTGTCAGGGGGTGGCACAGGACACTTGTGTCCCTCTGTCCCCTTGGTCACGGGTGGCGACCCCATCCCTGAGTGTCACACACTGCCAGTGGTGACCGACCCCACCCGGCCAATCCTGAGGGATCTGGGCTTGGAAACCGGGCCAGCGGAGCAGGGCCACCCTCGCTGGGGTCACCCCACCAAAATCCAGGCCAGAGCATCTGGGAAAACCTCAGCGGGAGCCTGGAATTCCTGCCAACCCCCCTGGGGACAACCAGGGACAGCTGGGGACAATGGAGGACGATGACGGTGTCCCTGTACCTGTTGGTGATCTCCTTCTGCAGGGAATGCTGCTCCAGGAACTGGGAATGGGCCAGGAGATGCTGCAGGAGCACGGCCACCACCAGGGTCAGCCAGAAGGGCCTGGAAGGGCGGGATGGACACTGGGAATGTCCCAGAACACTGGGAATGCCTCAAAACATGGGGAATGTCCCAAAAGTGTCCCAAAAACACAACCCCAGGCAGGAACCTCCAGTGGTGCTGGAAAAACCCCACATGGAGCATCCCAAACCTATCCAGGACAATTCCTTGGGGTTTCCAGCCCTTTCTGAGGGCTCACCACATGGTCTGGATGATTCTGAAGAGCAGGATGGACACTGGGAATGTCCCAAATCAACAGGAATGTCCCAAAATATCGGGAATGTCCCAAAACAGTGCCACGGGCAGAAGCTTCCAGTGGTGTTGGGAAAACCCCAAATGGAGCATCCCAAACCCATCCTGGACCATTCCTCAGGGTTCCCAGCCCTTCCTGAGGGTTCACCACATGTTCTGGATGATCCCGAAGAGCAGGATGGACACTGGGAATGTCCCAAAACATCGGGAATGGCCCAAATCAACAGGAATGTCCCAAAATACTAGGAGTGTCCCAAAACACTGGGAATGTCCCAAAACACTGCTACGGGCAGAAGCTTCCAGTGGTGTTGGGAAAACCCCACATGGAGCATCCCAAACCCATCCAGGACCATTCTTTGGGGTTCCAAGCCCTTCCCAGCTCATCACATGTTCCAGATCATCCCGAAGAGCAGGATGGACACTAGGAGTGTCCCAAAACACTGGAAATGTCCCAAAACACCAGGAATGTCCCAAGGCACCACCCCAGGCAGCAGAAACCGCCAGCAGTGTTGGAAAAACCCCACATGGAGCATCCCAAACCCATTCAGGGCCATTCCTTGGGGTTCCCAGCCCTTCCTGAGGCTCACCACATGTTCTGGATCATCCTGAAGAGCAGGATGGACACTGGGAATGTCCCAAAACACAGGAAATGTCCCAAAATATCGGGAATGTCCCAAAACACTGCCACGGGCAGAAGCTTCCAGTGGTGTTGGGAGAACCCCAAATGGAGCATCCCAAACCCATCCTGGACCATTCCTCAGGGTTCCCAGCCCTTCCCAGCTCACCACATGTTCCGGATGATCCCGAAGAGCGGGGAGCTGGTGCCGAGCTGGAGCGGGATCACCACCAGGAAGGTGAAGGCCACGAAGCAGAGGAAGAAAATCACCTGCTGGATCAGGAGACCTGGAATGGGAACACGGAGCGGGAATCCAGGATGGAAAAACGGCTCTCATTCTCCAAATCCCTGCACTGGGCTTCGAGGACAATCCCATAAAAAACCTGCCAGTCCCCAAAACCAGGTCTGCATTCCCAAGGGGTTGTCCCCACAATTCCTGGCAGTGGAGTGAAGATTTTCCCCCTTTTTGGGGTCCCCCTCCCCGTTCCCAGGATGATCCAGGCTGGGATGGGGGCGAGGAGCCCCTGGAATGCGCGGAGGACCAGAGGCTTCCACAGCTTTTCCCACCCAAATATTTGGGATCAAACCAAGCCCAGACATCATCCCACCCCTTCCTCCTCTTTGAATCCCCAACACAATTTTTGCCATTTTTCTTATTTTTCCAGTTTTTCCCAATTCCCAACCATCCAATGTTCCCAAAGCTCGCCAGAGCCCATTTGAGGAAAAGGGGATTAAAACCCTTCTAGAAATGGGGTGAAAACAGGGAATTGCTGCTTAATCCTTAAGAAAATTGGGATCCCCACCCTGTAATCCCAAAATTCCATTACCCAGGCATCATTCCACCCCTTCTTCTTCTTTGAATTTCCAAGTTAATTTTTCCAATTATTTTTTCCAGTTTTTCCCGATTCCCAACCACCTGGTGTTCCCAAAACCCGCCAGATTCCATTTGAGGAAAGGGGACTAAAAACCCTCTTGGAAAAGGGGCAAAAATAGGGAATTGTCACTTTATCCTAAAGAAAATTGGGATCCCCCATCCCATGATCCCGAAATTCCACTACCCAGGCATCATCCCACCCCTTCTTCCTCTTTGAATTCACAGCCTAATTATTCCAATTATTTTCTTCAGTTTTTCCCAATTCCCAACCATCGGTGATCCTGAAATTCCATTACCCAGGCTTCATAACACCCCTTCATCCTCTTTGAAATCCCAACCCAATTTTTCCCATTATTCCCATTTTTCCAATTTTTCCAGTTTTCCCCAATTCCCAACCATGTGATGCTCCCAAAACCCACCAGATTCAGTTTAAGGAAAGGGGGAGTAAAATCCTCCTGGAAAAGCGGTGAAAACAGGGAATTGCTGCTTAATCCTTAAGAAAATTGGGATCTCCATGCCGTGATCCCAAAATTCCGTTACCCAGACATCATTTCACTCCTTCTTCCTCTTTGAATTCCCAACCCAATTATTCCCATTATTTTTCCAGTTTTTCCTGATTCCCAACCATCCGGTGTTCCCAAAAGCCGCCAGATTCCATTCAAGGAAAGGGGGTTAAAAACCCTCTTGAAATTGGGGCAAAAATGGGGAATTGCTGCATAATCCTTGGGAAAATCAGGATCTCCGCGCCGCAATCCCAAACTCCCGTTACCCAGGCAGGCAAAGGCTGCCTGGAAGCTGGAGAAGGCCATCCAGCAGACGAGGGATTCCCGGGAAGGCCTCAGGATGTGGGCCTTGGAAAACACGTCCAGCACGGCGCCCTGGTACAGCGCCCGCAGGTTGGACCTGGAGGGAAAACGGTCCCGATGGATCCCGGCCCGGGAATGGGGACAGGGACACTGGGAATGGGGGCGGGGACATCGGGAATGGGGGCGGGGACACTGGGAATGGGGCTGGGAATATTGGGAATGGGGTTGGGGACTCTAGGAATGGGAACATCGGGAATGGGGGCAGGGACATTGGGAATGGGGCTGGAAACATGGGGAATGATGATGGGGACATCGGGAATGGGGACATCAGGAATGGGGGCAGGGACATCGGGAATGGGGGCAGGGACATTGGGGATAGGGGCGGGGACATTGGGAATGGGGGTGGGGACATCAGGAATGGGGTTGGGGACACTGGGAATGGGGACAGGGACATCGTGAATGGGAACATTGGGAAAGGGGACAGGGACATCGGGAATGGGCCTGGGAACATTGGGAGTGATGATGGGGACATTGGGAATGGGAACATTGGGAATGGGGGCAGGGACATCGGCAATGGGGGCGGGGACATCGGGAATGGGGGCGGGGACGTTGGGAATGGGGCTGGGAATATTGGGAATGGGAATATCAGGAATGGAGATGGAAACATTGGGAACGCAGCCAGGATCATTGGGAATGGGGATATTGGGAATGGGGATGGGAATATTGGGAATGGGGCCAGGGACATTGGGAATGGGGCCACGGACATCAGGAATGGGGCTGGGAATATTGGGAATGGGAACACCAGGAATGGGGATGGAGACATCGGGAGTGGGAACATTGGGAAAGGGGACAGGGACATCGGGAATGGGCCTGGGAACATCGGGAATGGGGATGGGAATATCGGGAATGGGGATGGGGGTATCAGGAATGGGACTGGGGATACCGGGAATAGAAATACTGGGAATGGGAATATCAGGAATGGGGATATTGGGAATGGGAATATTGGGAGCGGGAATCCTGGGAGCGGGAATGCCGGGAGTGGGGCCGGCCCCACCTGTGCATGGCCAGGCTCCTGAGCAGCATGGCGCAGGTGAGCAGGCAGCACAGCACCAGCGAGCAGATGTAGCACACTGAGGGAAAAACGGGAAAAAAATCCTGGATTTGGGGCTGGGAATAATGCCGGGAGCAGATTTTTGCCAGGAATTGCAGAAACATTGGGATTCGCACTATGCCTCAGTTTCCCCTTTTGTCACTCCCACCTTCAGCTCCCATGGGGGGATGGACAGGACAGAGCGAGGGAAAAGGGGAAGGGAAATCCAGGAAAATCCCTGGAGCGAGCTGGGATGGGGGTCTTGGGAAAGAGGATCTGCGGGAAAGAGAGAGGAGGGAAAAAATGGGATGAGAGAGGTTTGGGGATCCAGGAAAAGACCTAAAAATCCTCCCTGGAGTTGGTGGGATCCCAAGGAAGGAGCGGGGTATCCCTGCTCTTTCTTTATCCCTGGAATTCCCTGATCCCTGAAATTCCTTTATCCTGGGAATTCTCTCATCCCTGAAATTCCCTGATCCCTGGAATTCCCCGATCCCTTTTCTTCCTCCTTCCCTGCTCTTCCCTCATCCCCCATCCAGGGATTTCCACTCTCCAGGGATCCAGGCCCATCTGTTCGCTCCCAGCACATTTCCAAGCCTGCAGCATCTGCCAGCTCTTCCCTCCGGCTCTTCCCTCCGGCTCTTCCCAACAGCTTTTCCCGGAGTCCCTTCCCGCCTTGGCACGCGCCAGCCTGGCACAGCCCCATCCCTGCCAGCTGCTCCCGAAATCCCGCTGGAATCTGCCCAATCCCCGCCGTCCACTCCCAAAATCCCCCTGGATTCGGCCCCATCCCATCCCCTGGGCCAGGAATCTTCCCCACATCCCCCTGGAATCCCCCACATCCCATCCTCGCAAAATCCTTCTGGAATCCTCCCAGTCCCAGCCTCTGGGTGGGGAATCCTCCCGAAATCCCCCTGGAATCCACCCAATCCCGTCCTCTGGCTGGGGAATGTTCTGGAAATCCCCCTGGAATCCACTTCATCCCATCCTACAGGTGAGGAATCCTCCCAGAATCCCCTGGGATTTGCCCCATCCCATCCTCCAGGCGGGGAATCTCCCGCAATCCCTCTGGAATCCTCCCCTGTCCTATCCTCTGGGCAGGGAATCTTCTGGAAACCCTTCTGGAATCTGCCCCATCCTGCTCTCTGGGCCAGAAATCCTCTGGAAATGCCCCTGGAATCCTCCCAGTCCCATCCTCTAGGGAAGGAATCTTCTGGAAATCCCTCTGGAATCCACCCAATCTCATCCTCCAGGTGAGGAATCCTCCCAAAATCCCCCTGGAATTCACCCCCTGGAATCCACCCCATCCCATCCTCCAAGCGGGGAATCCTCAGGAAATCCCTCTGGAATCCCCTCTGGAGCATTGATCCGGCTGAGATCGGGATCGGGATTGGGATTGGAATCGGGATCGGGATTGGAATCGGGATCGGGATTGGGACCGGGATTGGGATTTGGATTGGGATCGGGATCCGGATTGGGATCTGGGCTGGGACTGGGATCGAGATCAGGATCTGGATTGGGACTGAGATCAGGATTGGGATTGGGATTGGGATTGGGATTGGGATTGTGATCTGGATTGGGACTGGGATCGTGATCATGATCATGATCAAGATTGGATCAGGAGCTGGACTGAGATCGGGATTGGGATTGGGATCCAGATTGGGATCTGGATTGGGATTGGAATTTGGATTGGGATTGGGATTGGGACTGGGATCGGGATCTGGATTGGGACTGAGATCAGGATTGGGATTGGGATCCGGATTGGGATTGGGATCTGGATTGGGACTGAGATCAGGATTGGGATCGGGATCCGGATCAGGATCTGGATCGGGACTGGGATCAGGGTTGGGATCTGGATTGGGACTGGGACCGTGATCGGGGTTGGGATTAGGATCGGGGTCGGGATTAGGATCGGGATGTCGCTGCACCTTCCAGCGCCCACAGGAAGTGCTGGGCCGTGCGCAGCTCCTGCTCCAGGTCCCCGGGCGCGGCCGCGCCCCGCGAGGGCACCAGCCCGAACTGCACCAGCAGCACCACCACGTCCTTGCTCATCCCCGCCCGCATGATGCGCAGCGGGGGCACCACGGCCACCAGCAGCAGCACGGCCACCTGCGGGACACGGGGACACCTCAGCTCCGGATCGGGTTGCGCGGGATTCCGGGATTTATGGCTGGGATCCCATGAGATTTTGGGATTTATGGCTCCGATCCCGAGGGATTTCAGGATTTATGGCTCTGATCCTGCGGGATCTAAGGCTCAGAACCCATGAGATTTTGGGATTTAAGGCTCAGATCCTGAGGGATTTATGGCTCAAATCCCATGGGATTTCGTGATTTATGGTTGGACCCTGCAGGATTTCAGGCCCTATGGCTTGGATCCCATGGGATTTATGTCTCAGATCCCACAGTATTTAGGGATTTATGGCATGGATCCCGTGGGATTTCAGAATTTACAGCTCGGATCCCACAGGATTTAGGAATTTACAGCTCAGATCTTGTGGGATTTTGGGATCTATGGCTCGGATCCTGTGGGATTTTGGGATTTATGGCTCGGATCCCACAGGATTTGTGGCTCACATCCCGCGGGATTTCTGGATTCACAGCTCAGATCACGTGGGATTTTGGGATTTATGGTCAGGCCCCACAGGATTTCAGCATTTACAGCTCAGATCCCACGGGATTTAGGGATTTACAGCTCAAATCCTGTGGGATTTAATGCTTGGATCTCACAGGATTTCGGGATTTAAGGCTCAGACCCTGCAGGATTTTGGGATTTACGGCTTGGATCTTGTGGCATTACGGCTCAAATCCTGTGGGATTTTCGGATTTACTGCTCAGACCCCATAGGATTTCAGGATTTACAGCTGGGATCCCATGGGATTTACAGCCCAAATCACATGGGATTTTGGGATTTACAGCTGGGATCTCGCAGGATTTAGGGCTCAAATCCCATGGGATTTTGGCATTTATTTTGGTATTTTGGGATTTTGGTATTTATGGCTCGGATCCCACAGAATTTAGGAATTTACCGTCCAGATCCTGCAGGATTTATGGCATGGATCCCTCAGGATTTTGAGATGTATGGCTGGGATCCTGCGGGATTTAGGGATTTACGGCTGGGATCCCACAGAATTCTGGGATTTAGGGCATGGATCCCACAAGATTTCGGGATTTACAGCTGGGATCCCACAGGACTTTGGGATTTACGTGAGTGTGGAATTCCGGTAGGAATTTTAATGCCATTCCCGGGTGACCCCCAGGATCCTTCGGGAATGTCACCTGGTAGACGGCGACGACGGCCACAGTGACAGACGCCACCAGCTTCAGCGGGATCCGGAACCCTGGAGGGAAAATTGGGGACTTGGGGTGGCGGAACAGGACCAGGGTGCATCCGGCAAAGGGAATGCCCTTTGGAACGGGATTTCTGCAGGGAATTCCCGCTGGGACGGAGAGTCGGGAATGGACGGATGGGTCCATCCTGCTTTTCCATGGAAACTTGGGATATTCCCTGCCCCTTTCATGGATGGGAATGGCTCTGCATTCCCAGGATTTCACCCACTCCGTGCAGGACAATTCCCTCCCGTGGATTTATGGGGCTTCCATGAGGATTCCATCATTCCCAGGACTCCGTTTCCATGGAGATGGGGCCTCCATGGGGTTCCCATCATTCCCAGGTCTTTTTTCCATGGATTTTTGGGGCCTCCATGGGGTTCCCATCATTCCCAGGTCTCTTTTCCATGGATCTATGGGGCCTCCATGGGTTTCCCATAACTCCATGGATTTATGGGGCCTCCTTGGGATTCCCATCACTCCCAGGACCCCTTTTCCATGGATTTATGGGTTCTCCATGAGAATCCCATCACTACCATGGATTTATGGGGCCTCCATGGGGTTCCCATCACTCCCAGGACCCCTTTCCCACGGATTTGTGGATCCCTGCCCCAAGCACGGCTGGATTTGGGCTCCAAGCCAGGCCAGGGTGGACAGGCCTTGGAGCACCCCAGGATTTTGGGGATGGCCTGGCTTATCCATAAATCCCAACCCCCAACCGTTCCCAGGTTCCATGGAATTTTCCAGGTGCTCGCCTTCCTCGGGAATGTAGATGTAGGACAGCAGGTAGGAGCGGATCCGGGAGCTGAGGCTCTCATCCATCTTGAGGGAGCTGTGGGAGGTGGGACAGGGTGACATTCCCCACCGTGGGGAATGGGATTTGTCGGGAATGGGATTTGCTGGGAACGGGAATTTCTATTCTTACCTCCCTTTCCGGTCCCGCTTGGACAGCAGGGCCTTGAGGTACTTCCTGTAATAGCTTTTCCCAGAAATCTGGGGATAACGGATGGATTTGGGGTGGCAGAACCGCCCTGGCCACCCCCTCATCCCAGGCGTATCCCAACAGGAATTCCCGAGCCCAGGCCAACATATGGAATGTTGGTACGGAAATGTGGGAATAAAGTGGGATTTTGTTCCCAAACCCCTGTGGGATCCCTGGTTCCCCCGTGAGGGGTCACGTCAGGCCTTCCCCGCTTTTCCCTCCTCTCTTCCCAACACAGCTCCGAGCTCTGGGGATTATCCGGGAAACTGAGGAGAGCCCGGAGCTGGCCTGAACGGAGCCATTGACGGCGGGAGCCTCTTGTGTAAGGGATTTATCCCAGAGGAATTTCCCGATCCCGCTGCCGGTGCAGGGACAGCAACGGAGAGCCCCCAGCAGGGGGAGGGGAACATGTGGAGATCCCGATCCCAATCCCGATCCCAAACCCAGCCCCAGGATAGCAACGGAGAAACCCAGCGGCAGGGCCAGGATGGGAATGCGTGGAGATACCGACCCCAATTCCAATCCCAAAACAGATCCCAGGAGAGCAACGGAGAATCCCCAGCAGCAGAGCTGGGAGGGCAATACATGGAGATCCCGGTCCTGATCCCAATCCCGATCCCGACCCCAATCCCAATCAGGCTCTCAATCCTGATCCTGATCCCAATTGCGATCCTGATCCTGGTCCCAGTTCTGGTCCTGATCCCAATCCCGATCCCAATCCCAATCCCGATCCTGATCCCGATCCCAAACCTGATCCCGATCCCGATCCCGATCCCAATCAGATTCAACACCAATCGTGATCCTGATCCTGACCCCAATCCCAATCAGGCTCTCAATCCCGATCCTGATCCTGATCCTGGTCCCAGTTTTGGTACTGATCCCAATTGTGATCCCGATCCCGACCCCAATCCCAATCAGGCTCTCAGTCCTGATCCTGACCCTGATCCTGATCCCAATCGTGATCCTGATCCTGGTCCCAGTTCTGGTCCTGATCCCAATCCCGATCCCAGTCCCGATCCCAATCCCAATCCCAATCCCAATCCCAATCCCAATCCCGATCCTGATCCTGATCCCAATCCCGATCCCAATCCCGATCCCGATCCCGATCCCGATCCCAATCCCGATCCCGATCCCGTGTTCCCGTGTCCGTACCCGCGGCTCGGGGCTGTCCCCGCTGAGGAGGCTGCGCAGGAGCTGCACCGGGTACCAGAGGCTGAGCAGGGACAGGGACAGCAGCGCGGGGACGTGGGACAGCAGCGAGTACAGCCGGTGCATCTGCGCCCCAGGGGACACGGGGTCACTGCCACCGCCTGGGGGTCACTGCCACCATCTGGGGTCACTGCCACCACCCCAGGGGACACTGCCACCGCCCTGGGGGCATGGGGACACTGCCACCGCCCCAGGGGACACTGCCACCACCCTGGGGTCACTACTACCACCCCTGGGGACACGGGGTCACTGCCACCGCCCAGGGGTCACTGCCACCGCCCTGGGGACACTGCCACCACCCCCAGGGACACCACACCACTGCCACCACCCTGGGGGCATGGACACGGGGTCACTGCCACCAGCCCAGCCAGGGGACACTGCAGGGACACACTGGGAGCTGGCCAGGGAGCCGCAGCACCTCAGGGCCACCCCAGGGAGCCACCTTGGGCCACCTCGCTGTCCCTTTCCCGGCCTTGGGGCCACTCAAGGGGGTGACAAGGGCGCCACAACTCCTCGGGCCACCCCAGGAGGTGACAAGGGAGCCATGGCACTTCAGGGCCACCCCAGGTGGTGACAGGGGAGCCATGGCACTTCAGGGCCACCCCAGCAAGCTGTGCCACCTGAGGATCACCCCAGGAGGTGAGAAGGGAGCTGAGACCCCCCAGAGCCACCCCAGGAGGTGACAAGGGAGCCGAGACCCCTCGGGGCCACCCCAGGAGGCCGCACCCCCTCAGTGCCGCCGCAGCGGGCTGTGCCACCCCGGTGCCACCCACCTTGGGCGCCAGGGGACACTGCGCGCGGTGCCAGGCCTGCGCCGCGCAGTGTCCCCAGGCCAGCAGTGTCCCCGCGGCGTAGCCCAGGCGGTGCCGGGGGCCGGCGCAGGCCAGCAGGGGCGAGTACAGCGCCGGGAAATAGAGCAGGGCCAGAACCTTCCAGAACTCTGCCACAGCCACACCACGGTGTCACCGATGGCACCGGGGGGTGACACACTGCCCTGCGACAATGCCACCGCCCTGGGGACACTGCCACCACCCCAGACATTGCGAGTCACTGCCACCATCCTGGGGACACTGCCACTGCCCTGGGACACTGAAAGCACCCCATGGACACTGCCACCACCCCGGCGTCACTGCCACTACCCTGGGGTAAATGCCACCACGCAGGGGACACTGCCACCCCTCCAGGGATACTGCATCACTGCCACCACCCAGGGGTCACTGCCACTGCTCTGGGGACACTGCCACCACCCCATGGACACTGCCACCACCCTGGGACACTGCCACCACCCTGGGGTCAATGCCACCAGCCCAGGGACAGGGAGACACTGCCACCAGCCCAGGGACACAGGATCACTGCCACCACCCTGGGGACAGGGGGTCACTGCCACCAGCCCAGCCAGCTCTTCCCAGGGATGGGGATTTGGGAACTCCGAGTCCTTTTCATGGAGGGATTTGGGGATTCTGAGCCCTTCCCATGGGTGGGATTTTGGGTGTTCCAAGCCCTTCCCATGGATGGGATTTGGGAATTCTGAGCCCTTCCCAGAGTGGGGATTTTGGGCATTCCAAGCCCTACCCAGGGATGGGATTTGGGTGTTCCAAGCCCCTTCCCAGGAGTGCCATTTGGGAATTCCGAGCCCTTCCCAGGTGGGGATTTGGGAATTTAGAGCCCTTTCCCAGAGTGAGGATTTTGGGCATTCCGAGTCCTATCCAGGGGACAGGATTTGGAAATTCCGAGCCCTTCCCAGAGTGGGGCATTTGGGAACTCCGAGCCCTGCCCAGGATGGGATTTGGGGAATTCTGAGCCCTCCCCAGGATGGGATTTGGAAATTCCGAGCCCTGCCCAGGATGGGATTTGGGGAATTCTGAGCCCTTTCCAGAGATGGGATTGGGCATTCCAAACCCTTTCCAGGATGGGATTTGGGAACTCTGAGCCCTGCCCAGGGTGGGATTTGGGAACTCTGAGCCCTCCCCAGGATGGGATTTGGGATCTCTGAGCCCTGCCCAGGGCGGGATTTGGGATCTCCGAGCCCTGCCCAGGACGGGCCGTGGGCGCTCCATGTCTCACCACGGGCGGCGGGTGACGCCGTCGTTGTCCCCGTGGGCGGCAGCAGCGGCAGCGGGTGTGGGTCCAGCAGCAGCCGGCAGAGCTCGGAGCAGAGCAGCGCCAGCACCGCTGCGGCCACGGCGCGGTGCCCGTCCTGCTCCAGCAGGTTCCCGGGGCTGCAACCAACGGGAATGCCCATGGAGGGGCTTGGGAATTCTGAGCCCTTCCCAGGGAGGGATTTTGGGAATTCCGAGCCCTTCCCAGGAACAGGATTTTGGGAATTCCGGGTTCTCTCCAAGGATGGGATTTTCAGATTTCTGAGGTCTTTCCAGGGTAGGGATTTGGGAATTCTGAGCACTTTCCAGGGTGGGGATTTTTTGACTTCTGAGTTCTTTCCAGGGAAGGACTTTGGGAATTCCTGCTCCTTCCCAGGGAGTTCCTGCTCCTTCCTGGGAGGGACTTTGGGAATTCTGCTCCTTTCCAGGGAGGGATTTTGGGAATTCTGAGCCCTTTGCAGGAACAGGATTTTGGGAATTCTGCTCCTTTCCATGGAGGGAATTTTAGGAATTCTGAGCCCTTCCCAGGGAGGGTATTTTGGGAATTACAAGTCCTTTGCATGGAGGGCATTTTGGGAATTCTGAGCCCTTCGCAGGAACGGGATTTTGGGAATTCCTGCTCCTTCCCAGAGAGGGATTTTGGGAATTTTGAGCCCTTTGCAGGAATGGGATTTTGGGAATTCCCGCTCCTTCCCAGGGAGGGATTTTGGGAATTCTGAGCCCTTCCCAGGGAGGGGATTTGTGAATTCCGAGCCCTTCCCAGGGAGGGATCAGCGGGATTTTGGGAATTCCGTACCTGAGCAATCCCGGGACGCCGTTCCAGCAGCTCAGGTGGAGCCGGCGGCGCTTGACCAGGAACGACAAGGCCAGGATCAGGGCCAGCTGGAACGGGATGGAAATCCATGGAAAAGGGTCCTGGAGTGCTGGGAACCCCATGGAGGCCCCATAAATCCATGGAAAAGGGTCCTGGGAATGATGGGAACCCCATGGAGGCCCCATAAATCCATGGGAAAGAGGCCTGGAAATGATGGGAATGATGGGATCCTCATGGAGAGCCCATAAATCCATGGAAAAGGGTTCTGGGAATGATGGGAATCCCATGGAGGCCCCATATATCCATGGGAAAGGGGTCCTGAGAATGATGGGAGTGATGGGATCCCCATGGAAACCCCATAAATCCATGGAAAAGATACCTGGGAATGATGGGAATCCCATGGAGACCCCATAAATCCATGGGAAAGTGTCCTGGGAATGATGGGAACCCCATAGAAACCCCATAAATCCATGGAAAAGAGGTCCTGGGGATGATAGGATCCTCATGGAAGCTCCATAAATCCATGGAAAGGCTTCTGGGAATCATGGAAATTATGGGAACCCCATAGAGACCCCATAAATCCATGGGAAAGGGTCCTGGGGATGGTGGGAATGAATGGAACCCCATGGAAACCCCATAAATCCACGGGAAAGTGTTCTGGGAATAACGAGAACCCCACTGAGGTCCCATAAATCCATGGGAAAAGGGTTCTGGGAATGATTTGGGAGGAATTTTGGAGTTCCTGTCCCACAGGGAAGCGAAATCCCACAAATCCGGGAATTCTGGGATGGTTTGGGCAGGAAAATCCATCCGAGATGAATGGGAACGGAACATGGGGATGTGGGATTGGGGTTTTTCTGGGAATTTTGGGGCGGATACTCACAGAAATGGGAGCCATGACGGTGTGGTACATCTGCGGAGAGATTGTGGGGTGGCATTCCATGACGGCGTCAGGAAAAAGGCTGGGAAAATGGAAAAATCCCAGATTTGGGCGGGTTTGACCCTAAAAAGGCTGGGAAAATGGGAAAAATCCCAGATTTGGGTGGGTTTGACCCTAAAGGGCCGGAGAAATGATGGAAAAATGGGAGAAATCCTGGATTTTATTGGGTTTAACCCTATAAAGGGTGGGAAAAAATTATGGGAAATGGGAAACTCCCAGATTTGGGTGGGATTAACCCTAAAAGGGCTGGGAGACCTGGGAAAGACAATGGGAAAATAGGAAAAATCCCATATTTGGGTTTAACCCTAAAAGGGCCAAGAAAATGATGGAAAATGGGAAAAATTCCAGATTTTGATGGGAATAAATCTGGGAATGACAGGGCTGGCCCCAAAAATTCCAGGGGTAAAAATCCAGGAATAAATCTGGGAATGACCAAAAATTCCAGGATTTTTAGAGGGTCCAAAACTCTGGGATTTGCTCTGCGGGAAGGGGACACTTGGGGACACTTTTGGGGATATTTTGGGAATATTCTGGGGGTGTTTTGGGGACATTTTTGGGGACATTTTGGAGACATTTTGGGGACATTTTGGGAACATTCTGGGGACATTTTTGGGGACAATTTTGGGGACATTTTTGGGGATATTTTGGAGACATTTTGGGGACATTTTGGGGCCAATTTTGGAGGCCTTTTGGGGTCCTTTTGGGGCCAATTTTGGGGATGTTTTGGGGTCACATTTAGGGGCATTTTTGGGGACATTTGTGGGCCATTTTGGGGACCTTTTGAGGACATTCTGGGGACATTTTGGGGACATTTTGGGGGAAATTTTTGGGATATTTTGGGGGTCATTTTAGGGATATACTGTGGACATTTTGGGGCCACTTTTGGGGACATTTTGGGGCCAATTTTAGGGACTTTTGGGGCCATTTGGGGCACATTTTTGGGGCCAATTTTGGGGATGTTTTGGGGACTTTTGGGGGGACAATTTAGGGACAGTTTTCAGGACATTTTGGGGAATATTTTGGGGCCATTTTGGGGCCATTTTGGGGAATTATTTGGGATATTTTGGGGCCACTTTTAGGGAAATATTTGGGACATTTTAGGGACATTTTTGGGACACTGGGCACATTTTGGGGATATTCTTGGGACACTTTGGGGACATTTTGGGGACATTATTGGGGGCACTTTTGGGGACACTTTTGGGGACATTTTAGGGCCACTCACTCATCGTGGGGCGCAGACTCTGTGGATTCGTAGATGTACCAGTCGGATCCTAAATCCTCATCCAGGAAAATTCCCGGCTCCACGGGTGAATCCCGAAATCCCACAGAGCCATTGGGGGCCATGGCTGGAAAGCAGGAAAAAAACACAGGAAAGTGGGGAAAAAACCTGGGAAAGTGGGAAAAACAGCTGAGAAAAAGCCCAGGAAAGTGGGAACGACGCTGGGAAAATTGGGGAAAATGCCAGAAAAAGCACCAGTAAAACAGGGAGAAATGTGGGGAAAAGTGGGGAAAATGCCAGGAAAAGAGGGATGAGGGCTGGAAAAGTGGGATGGGAGCTGGAAAAATGGGAAAGGGCTGGAAAAAATGGGAAAGAAGCTGTGAAATTGGGAAAAAAATCCCGGAAAACAGGGGGAAATGCTGGGAAAAGAGGGGGCTGGAAAAGTGGGAAAGAAGCTGCAAAAAAGGAGGGAAAAAGCTGGGGAAAAGAGGGAAAAACTCCAGGAAAATTATGAGAAAAGTGGAAAAAATGGGGAAAAGTGGGATAGGGACTGGAGAGGTGGGGAAAACGCCGGGAAAAGGGGGAAAAGTGCTGCAGAAAGTGGGAAAAACGCCGGGAAAAGCAGGATGAGGGCTGGAAAAGTGGGAAAGAGATGGGGAAAATTCCAGGAAAAGTGGGAAAACCCCCGGGAAAAGCGGCTCTGGTCCCAACTCCCGGCTGATCCCCGCTGTTCCCGCAGCCGGGGCGGGGCCGATCCCGAGGCTCTGGAGCCGATCCCGCCTTTGTTTGGGTTTTCCTGGGAATTCTCGGAGCTGGAAAAGCCGCGCGAAGGTCGCGGGGGCAGGGGGGTGGTGGGGGGAGGGGCAGCGGCGCTGTCCCCAAAGTGCCACCAGCGGCGACATCGCCAGCCCAGGAGCTGCCCCCAGCGCCAGGCCGGGGATTCCGGATCGGTTTGGTGCCGGGACAACCCCCAAAAATGTCCCCAAATGTCACCTGAGGGCTTGGGGACATCACGGGGCTTGGGGACAGCCCGGGAGCAGCTCCGGGATGGCCCCGATGTCCCCAAGGGACAGCCCTGGGGACAGTGGGGACATTCCAGAACTTGTGGACATCCCGGGAGCACCTCGGGCATGTCCCTCCCCAGTGTCCCCAAGGGACAGCAGGAGCAGCCCCGGGGACATTCCGGGATTTGGGGACACGGCTCGGGAACGTTTCCATTGTCCCCAAGGGACAGCCCTGGGGACACCCCGAGACACCCACGGAGAGGTCAGGGGTGTCCCCAGTGTCCCCAAGGGAGAGTGGCAGCAGCTCCAGGATGTCCCCAGTGTCCCCAGGGCCGTGAGGGGACAGCTGGGGCTGGCTCTGCTCCAGCACTGCAATTCCCTCAGGATCGGGATTGGGATCGGGATTGGGACAGATCCAAGAGATCCCCGCAGCTGCCACCCAGCAGTGGCACTGTCACCGACTGTCACCCCCTGGCACCGCTGGCACGGCAGCTTTTCCTGGGATTTCCCCCATGCCAGGATGGAAAATTTGGGATTTGTGCCTCCCTTCCCAAAAGTCCACCGGGAATCAGAGCCCGCTTTCTCCATGGTCCTTGTCAGGGTGATCCCAAATCCCAAACCCCAAATCTCATCCCAAAGCCCAAAGCCTACCCCAAATGACAGTTTGGGATCCCAGCAATCACAAACCCCATCCTGAACTCCATTCCCCAAATCCCAAACTCCATTCCCAAATCCCATATCCCATCCCAAACCCCAAACCCCATCCCAAGGCCCGTCCTCAAACCCATCCTAAATCCCAATTTGGGATCCCACAAACCCTGAATCGCAGCTGGGGATTGCAGCAATCCCAGATCCCATCCCAAATCCCATCCTGGGTTTGGGAATTGGGAACGGGGTTTGGGAATGGAGTGTGGGATTTGGGAATGGAGTATGGGATTTGGGAATGGCATTTGGGATTTGGGAATGGCATTTGGGACTTTGGGAGTGGGGTTTGGGTTTGAGATTTGGGATTTGGGAATGGGGTTTGAGATTTTGGGAATGGGCTCTGGGATTTGGGATTTGGGAGTTCCCGATATTTTCAGCCTCCCAGGAGATAGGGAACAGCTCGTTCCTGATTTTCCCACACAGGGAAAGGCTCATTCCCGATTTTCCAGGCAGGCTCATTCCTGATTTTTAGGGAAGGACTCATTCCAAAATTTCCCTGATTTTCCGCCTTTGGAGCGCCCCGGGAATTGTCCCCTCCATGGAATTGGATCCCTCAGCTCCTTCCTGACTCCTGAAATCCCAAAAAAAAAGGTAGGCGGGAACGCCAAGATCCCAGCGGGATCCGCATTCTCGGCCGGGCCCTTCCCAGCTCCCGCGTTTTCCTTGGAATCCGATCCCGCCGCTCCTCCCGCGACCTTGGAGCGCTCCATGGAACTCCCGCCCATCCCCCAGCCCCTGCTCCCGGGAACTTCGGGATCCGGGAGAAAACCGGGAATGGGATCCGGGAGGGAATTCCCATAATAAAAATGGGAATGGAAAATGGATCCAGGAGGGAACTCACAGATCCTGGAAAAAAACTGGGAAGGAAAAAGGGATCCAGGAGGGAATGCCCAGGTTCTGGAATAAAACCGGGGATGGGATCTGGGAAGGAATTCCCAGGATAAAACTGGGAAGGGGAAAGGGATCCAGGACGGAATTCCCAGATCCCAAAATAAAACTGGGAATGGGATCCGTGAGAGAATTCCCAGATCCCAAAATAAAACCAGGAATGGGATCCAGGAGGGAATTCCCATAATAAAAGTGGGAAGGGGAAAAGGATCCAGGAGGGAATTCCCAGATTCTGGAATAAAACCAGGAATGGGATCCAGGAGGGAATTCCCATAATAAAAGTGGGAAGGGGAAAAGGACCCAGGAGGGAATTCCCAATTCCTGGAATTAAACCAGGAATGGGAAAAAGGGGATCCAGAATAAAACTGGGAAGGGAAAGGGCATGTGGAGGGAATTCCCAGATCCCAAAATAAAACCAGGAATGGGATCCAGGAGGGAATTCCCAGAATAAAAGTGGGAATGGAAAATGGATCCTGGAGGGAATTCCTGGATTCCTGGAATAAAACTGGGAATGGGAAAAGAGGATCCAGGAGGAAATTCCCAACTCCTGGAATAAAACTGGGAAGAGGAGAAGGATTCAGGAGGGAATTCCCAGAATAAAACCAGGAATGGAAAAGGATCCGTGAGGGAATTCCCTGATCCCAATCCAGTTTTCAATCAAAACGATCCAAATTTCATTCCAGGGTTTTCCAGGGAATTCTTGGGCTGGGGGGGCAGTTGGGATCATCAGGATTGCCCTTAATTCCGATTCCCAATCCCTGCAAATCCCAAAAGTGGATTTAGGATCAGATCCCACCCCAGCACCCCCCAGGAGACCCCAAACTCGGCGATCCGGCCCCAAAACAATCCCAAAAATGCTGTGGGAACAAAGGGAAGGAGCTCCTGAACCCCTAAAGCCTTTCCCAGGTTGGTTTTTTTTTTTGGGAAAAGCCTCTGGAAAAGCATCTCCAGAGCTCTCCAAACCCCACAAACATCCCAGAGACTCCTGAGAGATTCCGGGACCATCCCTAGGGATTGAGGAGCTTTTTCCCAACTCCATTCCCGAGCCCACCCCAAAATCCCCACGGTTCCCCCATTCCCAAAATCCCAGGAGAACTGGGAGCTGCTCCAGCTCTTCCCAACCCCATTCCCAGTTCTCCCCCAATCCCATGCCAAAATTCCCCCAAAATCCCCACAGTTCCCCCATTCCCAAAATTCTGGGAGCTGCCCCAGCTCCTCCCAGTCCCATTCCCAACCCCATTCCTGGTTCTCCTTGATCCCATCCCAAAATTTCCCCCAAATCCCTGCAGTTCCCCCATTCCCAGAGCCACGGGAGCTGCTCCAATTTTTCCCAACCCCATTCCCAGCCCCATTCTCAATCCTATTCCCAACCCCATTCCCAACCTCATTCCAAATCCCACCCCAAAATCCCCACAGTTCCCCCATTCCCAAAATCCTGGGAGCTGCTCCAGGTCTTCCCAGTCCCATTCCCAACCCCATTCCTGGTTCTCCCCTGATCCCACCCCAAAATTCCCCCAAAATTCCTCCAGTTCCCCCATTCCCAAAATCCTGGGAGCTGCCCCAGGTCTTCCCAACCCCATTCCCAATCCTATTCCCAACCCTATTCCTGAGCCCATTTCCAACCCCATTCCCAATCCCAGCCCCATTCCCAGCCCCGTTCCCAATCCCATTCCCAAACCCATTCGCAATCCCATTCCCAACATAATTCCAAATCCCACCCCAGAATCCCCACAGTTCCCCCATTCCCAAAATCCTGGGAGCTGCTCCAAGTCTTCCCAACCCCATTCCCAACCCTATTCCTGACCGCGTTCCCAGTCCCATCCTCCCATTTTCCCCTGATCCCATCCCAAAATTCCCCCAAAAATTCCTCCAGTTCCCCCATTCCCAGAATCGCAGGAGCTGCTCCAGCTTTTCCCAACCCCATTCCTGGTTCTCCTTGATCCCACCCCAAAATTCCCCCCAAATCCCCGCAGTTCCCCCATTCCCAGAATCCCGAATCCTGATCCTGGGATTCTGCAGCCCCCGGGGAAAGGGGAAACCTTGGGTTAAACCCCTGCAGGGGGGGGCAGAATTTGGGATTTTTGGGAATTCCCGCACCCCCAGGGTGGGATTTGGGTCCGCTGGTGGTGAAATCCCTGCGGAGGGGGCAGAATTTGGAATTTTTGGGATTTTTCCTGATCCTGGGACTCTGCAGCCCCCGGGAAAAGGGAACCCGTGGGTTAAACCCCTGCGGAGGGGGCAGAATTTGGGATTTTTGGGATTTTCCTGATCCTGGGACTCAGCCCCAAGGGAAGAGAAAACCGGGATGAAAGCACTGCTGGGATTTTCCTGATCCTGGGACGCAGCCCCAAGGGAAGAGAAAACCGGGATGAAAGCGCTGCTGGGGGGGCAGAATTTGGGAATTTTTTTTGGGTGGGGGGATCTTTGGCAATTCCCGCACCTCCCGGGCAGGATTTGATCCCAAAATTCCCAGCCAGGAATTCTCAGCCGAGGCGGGAGACGAAACAACCCCGAGAGCACAAAAAAGGGGAGGGGAAAAGAGGGGGGAAAGACCCCCCAAATCCGGGTTTACCTTTTCCTTCTTTCCTTCTCGCCCTCCTTCCGGCCTCTCCCGCGCCGAGCCGGGCTTTGCTAAGCTCGGTCTAAAGGCCGGCCCGGCCCGGCCATGCAGCTCGGGCCGCTGCGGAGGCTCCGGGAACCGCGGGAACTTTGGGATTTTGGGAAAACTTTGGGATCTTTATCCCCTCCATGGAGCCTTGGCCGGGGGCCAGGCGCGGGGCTTTAGGGGATTTAAACCCGGCCCAGGGGCCCCCGAGGGGGTTTCAGGGGATTTAAACCCGGCCCAGCGGGGTTTGGGGCGGAGGAGGCGGCTCCGAGCTTTTTCCCGGGATTTGGGAGTTGCTGGGATGGACGGGGAATGTCGGGAATGGGATGGGAGCTTTGGGATGAGGAGCGGCGGGAGCGGAGCGCGATCCTTTCCCCAAAATCCCACGGATTTCTTGGGGTTTTTTTTCGGGGATTTGGGGCTTAAACCCCCCCTGGGATGGAGCGGGGAGCGCAGGGGCTGGGATGATCCCGCAGGGAGTGGGATGGGAACATCCCTTGTTCCTACCGGGATCAAATCCAGGGGAAGCCGATCCACATCCTTTCCCCTAAATCCCAAGTTTTTTTGGGGTTTCTTGGGAATTTGGGGCCAAACCCCCCTGGGATGGAGCGGGGAGCACAGGGATTGGGATCGGGATCAGGATGATCCCACAGGGATTGGGGTGGACGAAACTGAGCCTGATTCTTTCCCCAGATCCTGAGGTTTTATTGGGATTTGTTGGGAATTTTGGGGAAAACCTCCTTGGGATGGAGAGGGAAGGGCAGGGGGAGTGGATCCCGATCCTTTCCCCAAAATCCCACAAATTTATTGGGGTTTTTTGGGAATTTGGGGCCAAACCCCTCTGGGAAGGCAGGGGAAGCCCTTCCATGGGATGGAGGGATTGGGATGATCCCATAGGGATTGGGATGGGCAAAGCTGAGCCAAATCCTTTCCCCTAAATCCCACAAATTTATTGGGGTTTTCTGGGAATTTGGGAACAAACACCCCTGGGATGGAGGGCGAGCACAGGGATTGGGATGATCCCACAGGGATTGGGATGGGAATATCCCCCATTCTTGGTGGGATGAAATCCAGGGATATCTGAGCCCGATCCTTTCCCCTAAATCCCCAAATCCCACGGTTTTCTTAGGATTTCTTGGGAATTCAGGGATCCTTTCCCAAAATTCCCCAAACCCTACAGGTTTTTTTTTGGATTTTGCCTCTCCTGGTGCATCTGGGAAGGGAATTTGGGGAAAAACATCCCTTGGATGGAGGGAGGAATGCAGGGATCGGGATGATCCCATAGGGATTGGGAGGATCCCACAAGGATTGGGATGAGCCCACAAAGATCGGGATGATCCTACAAGGATTGGATGAGCCCACAGGGTTTGGGATGATCCCACATGGATCGGGATGATCCTACAAGGATTGGGATGATGCCCCACAGATTGGGATGATCCCACATGGATCGGGATGATCCCCCACAGATCGGGATGGTCCCACAAGGATTGGGGTGATCCCACAAGGATTGGATGATCCCACAAGGATTGGGATGATCCCACAAGGATCGGGATGATCCTACAAGGATCGGGATGATCCCACAAGGATCGGGATGATCCCACGAGGATCAGGATGCACAAAGCCAAGCCCGATCCTTTCCCCAAACCCCAAATCCCGCCATTTTCTCAGGATTTCTCTTGGGATTTTGGGAACACCAAACCCCAGGCTCATCCCCAGGGATCCCACAGAGAACGTGGGAAAGGGACAGAAAATATTTCGGGACGCCAGGAGGGCGGGAGCAGCCCCAAGCCCATCCTCCATCCCACGAATCCCGGAGCTCGGGGAAAAACCTCGGGAATGCGGACAAATCCCCACGTGACCCCAAATCCCGGCAAAATTCATCCGGGCGGAAAATCCCGTTGAATTTTTAGCCCGAGCCTCATGACCCTGAGGGATCTTTGGGATTTGTTTTGCTTTTCCCAATTTTCCCAGGGCTGTTTTTAAAGGGAAAACACCGCTGGAGGATCCCGGAGGAGATTCCTGGGAAATGCGTGGAATTCCGAGTCCTCAAGGGTTTTCCTTTATCCTGAATAAAAAATATTCCTGGGGAAATCCATCCCAATTCCTGCTGGGATCACCAAACCCCTCCAGATATCCTGGAAAAGTTGGAATTCCAGGAATTCCAGGAGTTTGGGGTTTTTTCCTGGGAAAGGGCCATGGATTTGGGGCTGCCAGGATGTTGAGGGTGGGCCCAGAAAAGCAGGGGTGGGAATTCCAGGGAATTCCCTCGGGAGCTTCCAGCAATGAGGAATTCCCATTTTTCCAGTTTTATCCCAGAGCACCGGACAAGGATCCAGGGAATTCCAGCATCATCCACCTCACCCTCATCCCAATTCCATGGGATCCTCATCCTGAATTCCATGGAATCCTCATCCTGATTTCCATGGAATCTTCATCCCAATTCCCACTCCATCCTCATCCCAATATCCAAGGAATCATCATCTCAAATTCCATGGAATCCTCATCCCAATTTCCATGGAGCACTCATCCCGATTTCTGTGGGATCCTCATCCCAAATTCCACCTCATCCCATTTCCCTCCTGATTCCAAATTCCACGGAATCCTCATCCCGATTTCCAACTCATCCCAATTTCTGTGGAATCCTCATCCCAATTTTTGCGTCATCCTCATCCCAGTTCCTTTCTCATCCTAATTTCCATGGAATCCTCATCCCCATCCCCATTTCCATGGGATCCTCATCCCAAATTCTGCCTTATCCCGATTCCCATCTCATCCTGATTTCTGTGTCATTCCAATTTCCATGGAGTACTCATCCCGATTTCTGTGGGATCCTCATCCCAAATTCCACCTCATCCCAAATTCTGTTTTATCCCAATTTCCAACTCATCCCAATTCTCTCCTCACCCCAAATTCCATGGAATCCTCACCCTGATTCCCACCCCGTCCCAATTTCTGTGGCATTTTCATCCTAAATTCTGCCTTGTCCCAATTTCCATGGAATCCTCATCCCAATTTTTGCCTCATCCTCATCCCAATTCCATGGAATCCTCATCCAATTTCCATGGGATCCTCATCCCAAATTCCACCTCATCCTTATCCCAATTTCCATGGGATCCTCATCCCAAATTCTGCTTTATCCCAGTTCCCACCTCATCCTCATCCTGAAGGACCAGGACATCCCAAAAGGCTTCCAGGGAGGTGTGGGATTTATTTGGGAATTCCAACCCAGGGATTTTGGGGTCAGGAATATTGGGGCTGGAATTCTGGCTCCTTGCAGGTGCCTGGGAATCCCCCCAAAAAATCCCAGAACTTCCCCTCCCCGGGGCCTCCGGCGCCATTTGATCCCAACCCTTTTCCCCCGGGATAATCCTGTTGTTTCAGGCCTGGAATGCGGGATTTTCATGGAATGTGGAGCTGTCTGGGACAGGAGCCACCTGCGGGCCCGGCTCGTCTTTCATCCCGAAAAATGTGGGAACTTCATGCCCCAAAAAATATGGGAATGGGCCCTGGAGGAGGCTCCAGCATTCCTGAGAAACTCCGGAATTCCCAGGAATGGGATGGATCAGGGATGGATCCTGAATCCAGATGTGGCTGATCCAGAATTTGGGAATCTCTCCATAAATTCCCAGGATTTGGAGGATCCAGGATCTGGGAATCTCTCCATAAATTCCCGGGATCTGGTTGATCCAGAATTTGGGAATCTCTCCCCAAATCCAGGCAGGGCTTGGGGGGGATCCAGAATTTGGGACTCTTTCCCTGAATTCCCAGGATTTGGAGGATCCAGAATTTGGGAATCTCTCCATAAATTCCTGGGATCTGGCTGATCCAGAATTTGGGAATCTCTCCCCAGATTCCCAGGATTTGGAGGATCCAGAATTTGGGAATCTCTCCCCAAATTCCCAGGATCTGGCTGATACGGAATTCGGGAATCTCTCCCCAAATCCAGGCAGGGCTTGGGGGGGGTCCAGAATTTGGGAATTCTCATTTGCAGCCTCAGGAATTCTGCTGGCTCCGAGGTCCTGGAGCCTCAAAAATCCCAGGAATTCTGAATTCCGGCGCCGCATCCATCAGTTCTGCGCTCCCGGTGGGAATTCCACTCTGGCTGATGGATGGGAAAGGCCTCGGCATTGGGATAATGATTTCCCCTCATTTCTCCAGAGCCTTTGGATGATGAATTCCCAGGAATTGGAGCCTTTGGATAACAAATTCCCAGGCACGGAGCAGCTGCTGCCACAGATCCGGGATTATCCCATGGATCATTCCCGGTGGCAGGGAGGAAGAAAAGGGAGGGAAAAAAAGAGGCAAAAAAAGAAGGAAAATGGAAGGGGAAGGGGAGGAGGAAAAGTGGGGAAAAGAAGGGAAAAGGAGGGGGGAAAAGAGGGAAAAAGGCAGGAAGGAAGTGGGAAAAAGGAGGGGAGAAGAGGGAAAATGGAGCTGAAAATACTGGGAAAAAGGAAGAGAAGAGGAGGGGAAAAAAAGACGGAAAAAGAGGGAAACAGGAGGGGAAAAGAAGGGAAAAGGAGGGGAAAAGTAAGGGGAAAAGAGGGAAAAATAAGTTGGGGAAAAAACTTGCAAAAAATTAGGAAAAAGGAAAGGAAGAGGAGAGGAAAAAGAGAGGAAAATAGTGGGGGAAAAAAGGGAGAAAGATGGAAAAAAAGAGGGGAAAAAAGAGGGGGAAAGGAAGGAAAAATGAGGGGGGGAAGGAAGGAGAAAAGGTGGGGAAAGGGAGGAAAAAAGATGGAAAATAGAGGAAAATGGCAGGAAAAAAAAGTGGGGGAAACTGGGAAAAATAAGGGAAAAAAGAAGGGGAAAAGAGGAGGAAAATTTGTGGATTTGGGATTTGTGGAGCTTCCGGGGGTAGGGAAATGGGATCAAAGCCGCTCCCAGTTCTGTTCATGTCAGGGTTTGCCCCTCTGGATTTTCCATGGAAAAAATCTGACTCCTGGAGATTCCAGGGGTTTGGAAAATGGGACCTTCCTGGGAGAAAATATCCCAGGGAAAAAGAGGGAAAAAATTCCCCGGGAGCAGGATGGGAATAGGATGGCACAAAGCAGGAATCCACATTTTTTCCCCTAAAAACAAGGGGGGAAAACATCCTTGGATGAAAAATCTGGAAAATCTCCAGGTTTTCCATTGGCTTGCCTGGAAAAGCTCAAATTCCTGGATTTAATTCCCACATTTTTTCCGGCATCACAGCCCTGGAAGTGTCACAGGAGCAAAGGAAAAGTGGGACAGGAGGGGGAGGGAATGGGAGAATTCTGGGAAGAGAATTCCAGGTGGGAATGGTGGCAAATTCCATTACAGAACAGGTGGATTGGGAATAGGGCCTGGAATTGGGAAGGAAAATGAATTTGGAGGTTTGGAATCCTGAGGCCATTCCTGATGGGTCTCCAGGGAAATTCTGGGAGTTGGGATGGGATAGAAGGAGGAGGGAACTGCTGGAAAAAATGCTGGAATTGTTAACGAGCTCTGCTCCGGGGGGAAATTCCCTAAAAATCATAAGGATGAGGAAAATAAACGGAATTTATCCAGCTCAGCCTGGATCCAAGGAAAAATCCTGGCTGGATCCAAGTGAAAATCTTGGCTGGATCCAAAGAAAAATCCTGGCTGGATCCAGTGAAAAATCCAGCCTGGATCCCAGGAAAACTCAGCCTGGATGCAAGGGAAAATCTGAGGGAAAATCCCAGCTGGATCCAAGTGATAATCCTGGCTGGATCCAAGGAAAAATCCAGCCTAGATCCAAGGAAAAATCCAGCCTGGATCAAAGAGAAAAATCCAGCTGGATCCAAGGAAAAATCCATCCTGGATCCAAGAAAAAATCCAGCCTGGATCCATGGGAAAATCCAGCCTGGATCCCAGGAAAAATCCAGAATTTCCATCCTTGGATGTTTGTGTTGTTTGGGCCAGTCCTGGCTGTGCTGAGGGCCTTTTCCAAGGATTTTTGGGATTTTCCAACAGATCCAGAACATTCCAGTGTCTTCCTTCCATCCCACCGCCAGCAGCTCTCAGGAATCTTTTCTGAGATGGGAAACCTCGGAGACGATGGGAAAAACATCCATGGAAAAGGGATGGATCCAGTTGGATTTTCCCTTTTCCCAGCATCCCGCCAGATCCAGGAGAGGCATTTTTCCCATCCGGAGGCTGTTCCCGGTTTTCCGCCCCTGGAGCCAGGCCAGGATCTGTTCCCGGAATTAACGGGCGCAAGAATGAGAATTCCAGGATCTGATCCAATTAATGGAAATGGGGAATGGAGATGGGATCGGGAATGGGGCAGATCCATAGGGATGGGATGGGACAGATCCATAGGGATGGGGAAGATCCATAGGGATGGGATAGACCAGATCCATAGGGATGGGATGGGACAGATCCATAGGGATGGGGCAGATCCATAGGGATGGGATGGGACAGATCCATAGGGATGGGGGCAGATCCGTAGGGATGGGATAGACCAGATCCATAGGGATGGGATGGGAGCAGATCCAAAGGGATGGAGCAGATCCATAGGGATGGGATGGGGGCAGATCCATAGGGATGCGATGGGAGCAGATCCATAGGGATGGGGCAGATCCATAGGGATGCGATGGGAGCAGATCCATAGGGATGGGGCAGATCCGTAGGGACGGGACGGGGCAGATCCATAGGTATGGTGTGGGGCAGATCCGTAGGGATTGGGCTGTCACAGGATTTGCTGGGATGTTCCAAGGATCCATTGGAATTCAGCATCCCAGGCTCTGGGATATCCCGACAATTCTTTGGGATGCCCTGGCCATATTCCAGGATATCCCAGCCCAACCCTGGGATGCTCCAGCCCTTCCCCCTCCCATCCGTGTCCGATGCCGCCTGTTTAAATCCCGTTATTCCCGTTATTCCGCCCTGGGCGTTTAGCGCCGTGAACGGAGCCTGGGGAGCCATCAGGCAGGAAAAGCTTTCCCAGCCTCTCCATCTTCCCCCGGAATTTATGGAGTCTCGGGAGTGGGATAAAGCTGCCACGTTCCCAACAGCCGCTCGTAAATCACCGGCAGCAGGGAGGGCGCGGAGCGGCGGCTGCTCCTGGATTGCTCCTGGATTTATCCCAGATCGCTCCTGGATTTATCCCAAATCGCTCCTGAATTTATCCAGGATTGCTCCTGGATTTATCCCAAATCGCTCCTGAATTTATCCCAAATTGCTCCTGAATTTATCCAGGATTGCTCCTGAATTTATCCCAGATTGCTCCTGGATTTATCCCAAATCACTCCAGGGTTTATCCCAGACTGCTGCAGGATTTATCCCAAATCACTCCTGAATTTATCCCAGATTGCTCCTGGATTTATCTGGAATCTCTCCCAGATTTATCCTGGATTGTTCCTGGATTTATTCTGGATCACTTCTGGATTTATCCCAAATCATTCCTGGATTTATCCTGGATCGCTCCTGGCTTTATCCCAAATTGCTCCTGGATTTAACCTGGATCATTCCCAGATTTATCCAGAATCACTCCTGGATTTATCCTGGATCGCTTTTGGATTTATCCCAGATCGCTCCGAGGTTTATCCCGGATCACTCCCAGGTTTATCCGGGTCTGGGGTCCCCTCCAAAGGGTCCTGGGGTGGTTCAGGGACCGGCAGCTCCTCCTGGAGCATCCCAGCTGGAATTGGAGCCGTGGGGGGAGCGCTGATCTCAAAAATTTCAGGAAAACCCAAAAAGCAGTGGGGAAAACACAGCCAGGAGTGGGCAGGGAGCCATTCCCAGATATCCCAGAGCCATTCCCGGATATCCCAGGGCTATTCCCCTATATCCCAGGGATGTGGAGCTTCCATTCCTGGATATCCAAAGAATTTTGGGCTGCCATTCCCAGATATCCCAAGAATTCCAGGCTGCCATTCCCAGATATCCCAGCAATTCCGGGATGCCATTCACAGATATCCCAGCAATTCCAAGCTGCCATTCCCGGATATCCCAGCAATTCCTGGCTGCCATTCCCAGATATCCCAGCAATTCCAGACTGCCATTCCCAGATATCCTAGAGCCATTCCTGGATATCTCAGGGATATGGGGCTGCCATTCCTGGGTATCCCAAGAATTTCAGGCTGCCATTCCCAGATAATCCAGCAATTCTGGGTTGCCATTCCCAAATATCTCAGAGCCATTCCCGGATATCCCACCAATTCCAAGCTGCCATTCCTGGATATCCCAGGAACTTCAGGATGCCATTCCTGGATATCCCAGCAATTCCAGGCTGCCATTCCCGGATATCCCAGCAATTCTGGGATGCCATTCCTGAATATCCCAGCAATTCCAAGCTGCCATTCCCAGATATCCCAGGAATTTCAGGCTGCCATTCCTGGATATTCCAGAGCCATTCCCGGATATCCCAGCAATTCCATGTTGCCATTCCTGGATATCCCAAGAATTCCGGGATGCCATTCCCAGATATCCCAGAGCCATTCCCGATATCCCAGCAATTCCGGGCTGCCATTCCCGGATATCCCAGCAATTCCGGGCTGCCATTCCCGATCCAGCCGCGGCCGCTCCCAGCCGGCAGCGATTCCTTCCCGCAGCTCCGCTGGGCCCTGGGAAGTGTTGATGGAAAAACAAATTATTCCGGCTGCAGGCGCCGCTAATCAACGTGCGCCGTGAATAATTAATGACCCTCGCTAATGAGGTGCTCGGGGCGGCCGGGAATGGAGGCTCCGGGAATGCTCGGCGGGATCCAGGGATGCTCCACACGTCCCGGATTTTGGAGCCGCCGCCTCGGGGACACCGGGAATGTCTTTTCCCTCCACCCCCGCCAGGAACGAGCTGCGCGTTCCTGGTTTGGGAGGAGTTTTCCTCCCTGGGAAACAAAGCAGGGGAAAAAATTCCAGGAGGGAATTCTGGGGGTCCTGTTGGATTTGGGTTTTTTTTAGGGGTGGAGGTTTTTGGGGTGCTTTGTTTTCCCAATGAGAGCAGCTGCCGGGAAGAACGGCTCAGTTTTTTTGGGAAATGGGAACAACCACGGCAGGGGTGAGGGTGAGAGCTGGAAAACCAGGAATGTGAGAGAAAATCAGGGGAAAAATCCACAACCAAATGTCCCAACGTTGAGTCTGGAGCCGGGAATGTTCCAAGGTGTTGGAACAATGAGAGCGGGGCTGGAATTCCCAGCTGGAATTCATAGGGAGAGTTTGGCTAAGCTTGGTTCAGCCAAGCTGAGCTTGTCTGGGGCCCAGAGCAGTCTGGGATATTTGGGAAGTGCCCATGGATATTGGATCGGAACAGTCTGGGATATTTGGGAAGTGCCCATGGAATGGGATTGGAACAGTCTGGGATATTTGGGAAGTGCCCATGGATATGGGATTGGAGCAGTTTGGGATATTTGGGAAGTGCCCATGAATATGGAATCTGAGCAGTCTGGGACATTTGGGAAGTGTCCATGGAATGGGATCAGAGCCATCTGGGATATTTGGGAAGTGCCCATGGATATTGGATTGGAACAGTTTGGGATATTTGGGAAGTGCCCATAGAATGGGATTGGAACAGTCTGGGATATCTGGGAGGTGCCCATGGATATGGGATCAGCTCTGGATTCCCTTCCCACCGAAATCCTTCGAGGAATTTCGGGATCGGAGTACGCACAGACAGGGAGGATCCAAGCAGAGCAGCCCTGGTCTGATTCCTGTCCGGAATTCCGGCTCCCTGTGCCCAGAATCCCTCGGGACGGATTGGGATCATTTTGGCTCCCTCGGTGTCACCTTCTGTCACAGCGCCTGTCCCCAGCGAGGAAAATCCCGGGCAAGATTCCCAGGAAAAGCGCTGATTCCCGCCTTTCTCCGGCTGTCTGTCGCTGGGCAGATTCCCAGATTTCCATGCCCGGGGGCTCCGGAGCTTTGCGCTCGTGATTCCGAAGGCTGGCAGGTCACTGAAGGGAACGGCCACCCCTGCGTGCCGGGGGACACGGAGGGGACACGGGAGGGACACAAGAGGGACACGGGAGGGACATGGGAGGGACACAGATCTGGTGCTCAGGACAAAGCCACCTCTGGGAGTGACACAGAAGGGACAAGGGAGTGACACGGGAGGAACACGGGAGGGACATGAGGCAGGTTCAGGACAAAGCCATCCCTGTAGTTCAAGGGGGACATGGAAGGGACATGAGAGGGACACAGGAGTGACACGGGAGGGGGGGTAGGACAGAGCCATCCCTGGAATGCTGGGAGGACACGGGAGGGACATGGGAGTGACACGGGAGGGACACGGGAATGACATGAAAGGGACATGAGAGTGACATGGGAGTGACACAGATCTGGGGTTCAGGACAGAGCCGCCCCTGGGAGTGACATGGAGTGACACCGGAGCGACATGAGAGGGACGTGGGAATGATATGGAAGGGACATGAGAATGACATGGGAGGGACATGGGAGTGACACAGACCTGGGGTTCAGGACAAAGACACCTCTGGGTGTGACACCAAAGTGGCATGGAAGGGACACGGGAGGGACATGGGAGTGACACAAGAGGGACATGGGAATGGCATGGGAGGGACATGGGAGTGACACGGGAGGGACATGGGAGTGACACAAGAGGGACATGGGAATGGCATGGGAGGGACATGGGAGTGACACGGGAGGGACATGGGAGTGACACAAGAGGGACATGGGAATGGCATGAGAGGGACATGGGAGTGACACGGGAGGGACATGGGAATGGCATGGGAGGGATGTGGACCCGGGGTTCAGGACAAAGCCACCCCTGGGAGGGACACTAAAGTGACATGGAAGGGACACAGGAAGGACACGAGAGCGACACGGGAGGGACATGGGAATGACACGGGAGTGACACAGACCTGGGGTTCAGGACAAAGCCACCCCTGGGAGGGACACCAAAGTGACACGGAAGGGGCGCAGGAGGGACACGGGAGCGACACGGGAGGGACACGGGGCCGTGTTCAGGACAAAGCCGCCCCTGCGGCGCCGGGGGTGGCCCCGAGTGGCCCCGAGTGACCCCGAGTGACACCGAGTGACACCGAGTGACACGGAGTGACAGCGATTTGCGGGCGCGGCTCTGAGGAGCCCGCGGGGCTGCGGCGGGGCTGGGGCCGCACGCACAGAGCGGCCATCCCGGCCTTGTCCACGAATCCCAGCTATTCATCCCTGAATCCCAGATATTTATCCCTGGATCCCAGCTGTTTATTCCCGAATTCCAGCTTTTTATCCGGGAATTCCAGTTTTTTATCCCCCAGTTCCAGATTACACCCCCGAATTTCAGCTTTTTAAACCCCCAATTCCAGCTTTTCATACCCAAATTCCAGCTTTTTATCCACGAATCCCAATTTTTTATGCCTGAATTCCAGTTTTGAATCCCCCATCCCACCTTTTTATCTGAGAATTCCAGCTTTTTATCCCCCCAAATTCCAGCTTTTGATCCAGGAATTCCGGCTTTTTAATCCTGAATTCCAGCTTTTCAAACCCCCCAGTCCCAGTTTTTTATCCCCCAATCCCTTCATTTTATCCCTGAATCCCAGATTTTTATCCCCCAATTCCAGCTTTTTGTACCCAAATTCCAGCTCTTTATCCTCAAATTCCAACCTTTTATCTGGGAATTCCAGGGTTATATCCCCAAATTCCAATTTTTTATCCCTCAATCCCAGTTTTGTATCCAGGAATTCCAGCTTTTTATCCCTGAATCCCAGTTTTTTATCCCTCAATCCCGGTTTTTCATCCTCGAATTCAAGCTTTTCAAGGCCCCAGTCCTGGTTTTTCATGCCTGAATTCCAGATTTTTATCCGTGAATTCCAGCTTTTATCCCTAGATTCCAACTTTCTATCCCCCCAAATTCCAGCTTTTTAATCCTGAATTCCAGCTTTTCAACCCCCCAGTCCCTACTTTTTATCCCTGAATCCCAGGTTTTTATACCCCAAATTCCAGCTTGTTATCCTCAAATTCCAACCTTTTATCTGGGAATTCCAGGGTTATATCCCCAAATTCCAGCTTTTCATCCCCGAATCCCAGTTTTTTTATCCCCCAATCCCGTTTTTTTTAATCCTTGAATTCCAGTTTTTTATCCCCCCCCAATTCCAGCTTTTCATCCCTGAATTTCAGCTTTTCATCCAGGAATTCCAGCTTTTCATCCCCGAATCCCAGTTTTTTATCCCCAATCCCGGTTTTTATCCCCGAATCCCAGCTTTTCAAGCCCCCTAATCCCGGTTTTTCCATGCCGAATTCCCGTGTTTAACCCGTGCCGTGCCGTGCCGTGCTGCCGTGCCAGACGCGCTGTCTCGCACCCGCCGGGCCGCGAGCGGAGCGGGGAGGGGGCGGCAGCTGCCGGCAATTAACGAGTTCATTAATTAATGCCGGTGGCTCCGCTCCCAGTCCCTGTCCCCGAGGGTGGCAGGGAGGGGACAGGAGGTGGCCCAGGGGATGGTGGCAGTGGCCAAGATCCCCCTGAAGGGCTCTGATCTCAATCCCTGTCCCCATGGATGGCAGGGAGGGGACAGGAGGTGGCCCAGGGGATGGTGGCAGCTCCGAGGTGGCCCAGGGGATGGTGGCAGTGGCCAGATCCCCCTGAAGGGCTCTAATCCCAATCCCTGTCCCCAAGGGTGGCAGGGAGGGGACAGGAGGTGGCCCAGGGGTGGTGGCAGCTCCGAGGGACACTGGGTGGCATGCTGGGCTGGGGATGCTGTTGTGTCCTCGCAGGGAGGGTGGCACCGCGGTGACATTGTCACATCCATTGGGGTCACAGCGCTCAGGGGAGAGGTCACGGTGACCGGGACACGTTGGGGACACTGTCCCTGGCCCGGTCCCCAAGTCACGCTCTTGGGGGCCATGGAGGGGTCCCTGGGACACTGTCCCCACTCTGTCCCCTCCCCGTAGGCTGTCACCATCAAACGGGACAAATCTGGGACAAGGGGAATGTTGGGGACACCGTTCCTGCTCTGTCCCCTCCCTCCAGGCTGTCACCGGTAACCAGGGCACAAATCTGGGATGTGACAATCTGTGGAGGACATTGTCCCCAGTTTGTCCCCTCCCTTCTGGCTGTCACCACCAACCAGGGGACAAATCTGGGACAAGGGGATGTGTTGGGGACACCATTCTTGTTCTGTCCCCTCTCTCCAGGCCCTCACCGTTAACCAGGGGACAAACTTGGGATGTGACAATCTGTTGGGGACACCGTTCCTGAACTGTCCCTTCCCTCCAGGCCCCCACCATCAAACAGGGGACAAGTTTGGGACATGGGGACATGCTGGGGACACTTTGTCTGGCTTGGTCACGCTCTTGGGGACACTCCTGGGGACACTTTTGGGGACCTCTTGGAGGCCACACAGGTGTCCCTGAGACATTGTCCCCAATTTGTCCCCTCCCTGTAGGTTGTCGCCACCAACCAGGGGACAAATTTGGGATGTGCCAATCTGTTGAGGACATTGTCCCCAATTTGTGCCCTCCCTGCCAGCTGTCACCACTAACCAGGGGACACGAGGGACAGGGAGGAATTCCGGAATTCCCAATGTTGGAAATGCAAAACGGAGCCCGAGGATCCACGGGGCTGAGAGACGAAAGGGGTTGGAAATAAAAATAAAATAAAATAAAATAAAAATAAAAATAAAATAAAATAAAATAAAATAAAATAAAATAAAATAAAATAAAATAAAATAAAATAAAATAAAATAAAATAAAATAAAATAAAATAAAATAAAATGGGCTTGATAAATAAAAAGGTCTTGATAAATAAAAGGGGGTGGATAAATAAGATAAAAAAGGGTTGATAAATAAAAGAGGGATTGATAAATGGGAGGGGATTTGATAAATAAAATAAAAGAGGGGCTGATAAATAAAAGGAGTTGATGAATTCAATAAAAGGGGTTGATAAATTAAAGAAAAGTGGAGTTGATAAATCAATAAAAGGGCTTGATAAATTAAATAAAAGGAGCTGATAAATTAAATAAAAAGGGTGGATAAATTAAATAAAAGGAGTTGATAAATTAAATAAAAGGGGCTGATAAATTAAATAAAAGGAGTTGATAAATTAAATAAAAGGGGAGTTGATAAATTCAGTAAAAGGGGATGGTAAATTAAATAGAATGGCCAATAAATAAAATAAAATAAAATAAAATAAGATAAAACAAGATAAAATAAAATAAAATAAAAATAAAATAAGCTTGATAAATAAAAAAGGGCTTGATAAATAAAAGGGAGTTGATAGATAAGATAAAAAAGGGTTGATAAAAAAGGGGTTGATAAACAAAAAAGGGCTTGATAGATAGAAGGGGATTTGATAAATAAAATAAAAGGGGTGCTGATAAATTAAATAAAAGATGGGCTGATAAATTCGATAAGAGGGAAGTTGATACATTAAATAAAAGGGGCAAAAAATAAATAAAATTTAAAAAAAAAAATAAAATAAAATAAAATAAAATAAAATAAAATAAAATAAAATAAAATAAAATAAAATATAAAAAAAAAAATAAAATAAAATAAAACCCACGAAGGGGGCTGCAGAGCGAGGCGGGGTGCAGCGGGAGCAGCTCGTGCATTATGCAGGAGCCGGGGGAGGCAATTAACGGGGAGCGCTTCGATCTCCGCTCCCAGCACCGGCCTGGGGCTGCTTTCCATGGAAAAGTGGGAAAAGCCGCTCCTTTTCCATGGAAAAGCGAGGTCAGGGCCTTCCTTTCCGTGGAAAAAATGGGAAAGCGGCTCCTTTTCCATAGAAAAGTGGAAAATCCAGGTGCTTTTCCATGGAAAATGGGAAAGCAGCTCCTGTTCCATGGAAAAATGTGGAAAGAAGCTTCTTTTCCATGGAAAAACAAGAAAAGCAGCTCAATTTCCATGGAGAAGCAGGAAATCCAGCTCCTTTTCAGTGGAAAATGGGAAAGCAGCTCCTTTTCCTTTGAAAATGGGAAAGCAGCTCCTGTTCCATGGAAAAATGGGGAAAGAAGTTTCTTTCCATGGAAAAATGGAGAAAGCAGCTCCTTCTCCATGCAAAAGCGAGGTCAGGGCCTTCTTTTCCATGGAAAAACAGGAAAAGCAGCTCCATTTCCATGGAAAAGTGGGAAAAGCAGCTCCTTTTCCATGCAAAAATGAGAAGAGATGCTCCCTTTCCATGGAAAACCAGGGCAAAACAGCTCCTTTTCCATTGGAAAATGGGGAAAGCAACTCCTTTTCCATGGAAAAGCAAGAAAAGCAGGAAAAGCAGGAAAAGCAGCACGTTTTCCATGGAAAAATGGGGAAAGTAGTTCCCTTTCCATAGAAAGAGGAAAACAGCTCCTATTCCACGGAAAAATGGGAAAAGCAGTTCCTTTTCCGTGGAGAAATGAGGTCAGGATCTTCTTTTCCATAGAAAAGTTGGGAAAGCAGCTCCAGGGTCAACAGCTGCCCTCAGGATTGCGTTTTCCAGGACATCTCCCGAGCCAGGATTTTCCTTTTCCAAGAGACACGGGGTCGGGAAAAGGTGGGAATGTCATGGATGGATGATGGATGGATGGATGGATGGATGGATGGATTATAGATGGATGGATGGATGGATGGATGGATGGATGGATGGATGGATGGATGGATGGAGGGAGGGATATGGATGGATGGATGGATGGATGGATGGATGGATGGATGGATGGATGGATGGATGGATGGATGGATGGATGGATGATGGATGGATGGATGGATGGATGGATGGATGGATGGATGGATGGATGATGGATTGATGGATGGATGGATGGATGGATGGATGGATGGATGGATGGATGGATGGATGGATGGATGGATAGATGGATCCATGGATCCATGGATGGATGGATGATGGATGATGGATCCGTGGATGGGTGTGGGATACCCGGAGCAGTTCCAGCTGCTGGATTTTGGCCGCACTCCATGCCCACAGTGTCCCTCATGCCCAGGCCGTGCTCCAGCTCTGGCACCATTCCTGTGCCCTGCCCCGACCCTGCCGGGTCTCTCCGGCCATTCCAGGGTCGATATCCCAAGCCATGGGATTGTTGCCACTCCATCACCACGTTGCCATGGCAACTGAGTGTTTTTTCGGGTTGAGGACAGGAGAGGGGCCTGTCCATCACCATAGCAAGGGAGTCAGGAGCTCTGGGAGCGCGCTTCGGGGAAAAAACAGGATTTTCTGGAAGTGGCAGCCGCAGATCCCCCCAAAACGTTCCCATCCCAAAAGGATGTGATCCCAGCCTCCCAGGGAATTCCAGGGATTCAGGGAGGGAAAGGGAGCCTGGAAAAGCAGCGGGAGATCCCTGAGAGTTTGGGACATGGATTGGGATCTTTGTTTTGGGATGTTCCAGGGTCCTGGAAGTGCCTCAGCCGCGCTCCTCACCCTGGATATCCCAAACATCCCCCATTCCTGCCCCCAGGTGTTCCTGGCCATTCCCAAATCCCTCATCCCTGCTTCCAGGGGCACCTGTGTCCCACAGGTCCCCCATTCCCACCTTCCAGGGGGTTTCTGGATATTCCCAAATCCCCCATTCCCAAACCCCCCATTCCCGTTTCCAGGGGTTTCAGGACATTCCCAAATCCCCCATTCCCAATCCCCCATTCCCATTTCCATGTGTTCCTGGACTCTCCCAAATTCCCCATTCCCAAATCCCCCATTCCCGTTTCCAGGGGGTTTGGAGCCCCTCCCTCCCCCTCTGCCAAGGACTCAGGGATGACCTTGGAGCGGGACCGAGGCCCCAATTAAGGTAATTAGCGCAATTAGAGGCTCGGGGCCCTCCCCGCGCTCCTTTCAGCGCCCACAAAGCTCCTCAAGGCCGCGGCACCGCGCAGCTGCTCCGGGGGCGGGGCTGCCCTGTCCCTGTCCCCATGGCTGCCGTGTCCCCTGTCCCCAACTGCCCTGTCCCTGTCCCTGTCCCCATGGCTGCCGTGTCCTCCCATGGCTGCCGTGTCCCCTGTCCCCAGCTGCCCTGTCCCCATGGCTGCTGTGTCCCCCTGTCACCATGGCTGCTGTGTCCCCCCATGGCTGCCCTGTCCCCTGTCACCATGGCTGCCCTGTCTCTTATCCCCAGCTGTGGTGTCCCCTGTCCCCACCTGCCATGTCCCCTGTCCTGCCATGGCTCTTTTGTCCCCTTGTTCTCATCTGCAGTGTCCCCCCATGGCTGCCCTGTCCCCTGTCCCCATGGCTGCCATGTCCCCTTGTCCCCGAGCCGCACGGGAATAGAATAGAATAAAATACGGAATATAAACTAGAAAACAGAAAACATAATAGACTAAAGTAAAATATAAAATATAAAACATTAAAAATCAAGTAAAAATAAAAGAAAGTAAAATGTAAAATGTAAAATATGAAATATAAAATATAAAATATAAAATATAAAATATAAAATATAAAATATAAAATATAAAATATAAAATGTAAAATGTAAAATGTAAAATGTAAAATGTAAAATGTAAAATGTAAAATGTAAAATGTAAAATACAATAGAATCCAACAAAATGAAATGAAATTAAAGGAAAATTAAAATAAAATAAAATATAAAATAAAACACAACTCATTGCTCCCCAATGCCTCCCAAGCTGTGCCCCCTCCTCAGCCTCCCGCTGGGATGAGGATGGAGCAGTGCAGGGCTGGAATATCGGGAGCGCTGGGAAAAGTGGGATAAGGGCCCAGGAAATGGATCTGCCTGCAGGGATAATAGATCAGGATGGGATAAACCCTTATCTTTTATCTCTTATCAGCCCTTATCAGGCCTTATCACGTTTTATAATCCCTTACCATCAGCTATCATCTCTTATAATCCCTTATCACCCCTTATCAACCCTTATCATCCTTTATCACCACTTATCACCCCTTATCATTACTTATCTTCCCTTATCATGCCTTATAACTTCTTATCATTTCTTATCATCCCTTAGCATCCCTTATCACCCATTATAAAATCTTACCATCCCTATTAATGCCTTATCATTCCTTATCACCCCTTTTTGTCCCTTATCGTTCCTTATCATTCCTTATCATCCCGTAATGATAATGATGGAGAATCCATCCTGGAACATCAATGGAATGGGATGGAGAATCCATCCTGGAACATCCCATCAGAATGGGATGGAGAATCCATCGTGGAACATCCCCCATGGGAATGGGATGGAGAATCCATCCTGGAACATCCCCATGGGAATGGGATGGAGAATCCATCCTGGAACATTAATGGAATGGGATGGAGAATCCATCCTGGAACATCCCCATGGGAATGGGATGGAGAATCCATCCCACAGAATCCCAGGGAAAAAACTCAGAATCTTCCCATTCCTCAGATCATAAATCCAGAGCATCTCCATTCCTTGGACACTAAACCAGAGCATTCCCTTTTCTTGGATCCAAATCCAGAGGTTTCCCATTCCATGAACCCTAAATCCACAATGTTAACATTCTGTGGATCCTAAATCCTAAGAGTTCCCATTCCGCAGACCCTAAATCCAGAACATTCATTGAACCTAAATCCAGAGTGTTCCTATTCCTTGGATCCAAAATCCAGAGATTCCTTGCAGCCTAAATCCAGAACATACATTGACCCTAAATCCAGAGCGTTCCCATTCCTTGTACCCTAAATGCAGAGTTTCCTTGTACCCTATATCCAGAGCGTTCATATTCCTTGTACCCTAAATCCAGAGATTCCTTGTATCCTATATCCAGAGCGTTCCCATTCCTTGGAGCCTAAATCCAGAGCATTCCCATTCCTTGGAGCCTAAATCCAGAGCGTTCCCATTCCTTGGAGCCTAAATCCTGAGAATTCCCAGTCCTCGGACCCTAAATCCAGAACATTCCTTGTACCCTAAATCCAGAGCATTCCCATTCCTTGGACCCTAAATCCAGAGATTCCTTGACCCCAAATCCAGCGCGTTCCCATTCCAGGCCTGTGTCCCCATGGATGTCCCCACCCTATTGGTGACAGGACTTGGGGCACCCCCAGCGGTTTTGGGGTTCCCAGGACGACCCCAAGCAGACAACAGAGACCCCGAAACATCCCACCGGCCCCATTAATCTGTGGGGGAGCCATTTAATGAACCGAGCTAATTAACGAGGGATTAATTGATCCAGGTGGCCAGGACAGCGCAGATAAAGGGTCCCCAAACACCCCATAATTAATGAGCCCCAAACTCCCCATAATTAATTAATGAGCCCCAAGCACCCCATAATTAACCCTGCCCATCCTAATGAGGCCCTCGTTAACATTCCAAGCCCTGGGCCTTTCCCTGTCCCCTCATCAATTCCGGGCTAATTAACCCCCAGAGCCTGGAACGGGATTTGGGATCAAGGAGATTGAAAATCTGGGAACAAATCCTGATTCCCCTGCAGCAGGGGCCGCCCCATTCCCAAAAGTGCACCGTGAAATCCCTGCTTTGACCCCAAAGAAAAACCCTGGAAGGGCCGGGGAGGAGCTGGGGGGGTTTGGGATTTGGGCTTTGGGGTTTGGAGTTTGGGATCTGAGATTTGGGGTTTGGGATCTGGGGTTTAGAGTTTTGTGTTTGGAGTTTTGTGTTTGGAGTTTTGTGTTTGGGGTTTGGGATTTGGAATTTGGGATTTTGTGCTTGGGATTTGGGGTTTGGGATTTTGTGTTTGGGATTTGGAGTTTGGGATTTCGTGTTTGAGGTTTGGGATTTTGTGTTTGGGATTTGGGGCAGGTGGGGACAGGAATGGCCAGGATTGGGATGTGGGATTCCTGGCCATCCCTGGCACCTCGTTCAGGGAATAAACTGGAATTTTGGGGGTTTTTCCCTTCCTGGGGATGTTATTCCTGGCGATTATTTGGGACTTTGCAGTCCCCAGGAAGAGGGGACCAGGAGAGACGATGATCCCACAACAACCCACAGCAATCCCCCAAAAAACCCCACAGCCACATCCTGCCGCTTTTCCTGGAACTGGGACAAACCCCGCGGAATTAGGGCCGGGATTTGGTTACAAAAGCGGCTCCTTACAAAACAAACCCATCCCTGATCCCCGATCCCTGATCCCAACAAAAACGAGGCCATTTGGGGCGTTTTGACCCACGGGGGCTCCAGCTGCTCCCAGATGTTCCCCCCAGGTGCAAAACCCCATTCCCGCCCTCCCCATCCCATAAACCCCGCCGGGACCCCGCAGGACCCCAAGACAAATCCTTTTCCCTGCTAAAAGGGGAATTTCCATATTTCCCCATCCACGGGGCGCTCCCCGGAGCCCCGCTCGCTCCCGGCTTGGCCCGGCCTGGCCAGGCAGGAGTTAAGCCGCGCCTAGCTAGTCTGGGGGAAGGGAAGGCCGAGCGCAGCATAAAGAGAGGGCGGTTTTCCCTCCCGTCAGCTCTTTAGGGTTTTTTTTTTGTCCCCGTTTCCATGAAAAGCTCCCACTCCCGCCTGTCACATCAATCGCGGCCCCGCGCTAATTGCAGGGGGGTGGCGATGTCACCGCGCCGGGGGACACGCGCCACAGCCGGGGCGGGCGCGGAGCAGCGGGAAGCAATGGGAGTTTGAATGGGAATTTTGGGGGGTTTGGCCTTCCCTGGGGGTGTCCGGGATGCGATGGGATGGAGCGGTGGGGATAAACGGGAATTTAAACGGGAATTTTGGGGTTTTCCCTTCCCTGGGGATAACTGGGATGTGCTGGCCATGGGTTTTGCTTGAGGGATAAAACAGGAATTTTTGGGGTTTTCCCATCCTGGGGGTGTCCGGGATGTGCTGGGATGGAGCACTGGGCATAAACGGGAATTTAAACGGGAATTTTGGGGTTCTCCTTTCCTGGGATGTGCTGGCTGTGGGTCCTTGGGATGTGCAGGGGTTTTGTCCCAGTTTGGGGCTGGGGAGGGGAAGGAGCTGCCAGAATTGGATCCAGCCCCCATTCCCTGCCCTAAATCCTGAATCCATCCCCCATGCCCTGCCCTAAATCCATCCCCATTCCCTGTGCCAGTCCCAGATCCATCCCCGATTCCCTGCCTAAATCCCAAATCCATCCCCATTCCATGCCCCAAATCCATCCCCCCTTCCTTGCCCCAAATCCTGAATCCATCCCCATTCCTTGCCCCAAATCCCAAATCCATCCTCCATGCCCTTCCCCAAATCCTGAATCCATCCCCTATTCCCTGCCCCTTCACAATTCTACTCTCTGCCCCAAATCCCAGATCCATCCCTCATTCCCTGTCACACCCCAATCTTCTCCTGGCCCCAAATCCCGGATCCATCCCCCATTCCCTGCCCCAAATCCTGGATCCATCCCCCATTCCCTGCCCCAAATCCCAAATGCATCTTCCATTCCCTGCCCCAAATCCCTGATCAATAAGCCATTCCCTGCCCCAAATCCCTGATCCATCCCCCATTCCCTGCCCCAAATCCCAAATCCATCCCCATTCCCTGCCCAAATTCTGAATCCATCCCCCATTCCCTGCCCCAAATTCTGAATCCATCCCCATTCCCTGCCCCAAATCCTGGCTCCATCCCCCATTCCATGCCCCAAATCCATCCCCCATTCCCTGCCCCAGTCCCAGATCCATCCCCGATTCCCTGCCCAAATCCCAAATCCATCCCCCATTCCCTGCCCCAAATCCTGGCTCCATCCCCCATTCCCTAAATCCTGAATCCATCCCCCCTTTCATGCCCCAAATCCTGGCTCCATCCCCCATTCCCTGCCCCGAATCCCAAATCCATCCCCTATTCCCTGTCCCTTCACAATTCTATTCCCTGCCCCAAATCCTACATCCATCCCTCACTCCCTGACACATCCCAATCTTCTCCTGGCCCCAAATCCCGAATCCATCCCCATTCCCTGCCCCAAATCCCGAATCCATCCCCATTCCCTGCCCAAATCCCTGATCCATCCCCCATCCCCTGCCCCAAATCCCTGCCCCAATCCTGGTTCCTGCCGTCCCTCCCTGCCCCTCAGGCTGTGGGACAAAGCCACCAAGGGGTTTCAGGGACATTCCCGCTGCCACCCCAGCCCTGCCCGCGCAGCTCCGAGCGCTCCCAATCCCGATCCCGATCCCGATTTTAATTTGATTTTTCCCAGATTTTAGCAGGGCCGAGGGAGCCTCGCATGACCCCTGATCCCGGGCTTTGGGAACAAGGCCGGCCTTGTGCTGGGCCAGGATTTTGGGATTTGGAGATTTTGAGATTTCAGGACAGGCTGTTCCCCCTCCCGCTCATTAAGCAGCTGGGTGTTAATTAACCCCAGGGAGGAGCGGCTGCCCAGGCTCTTCCATTCGGGATTTCTCCGTCCCAGAGAGCTCCATGCGCTGCTGAGGCCTGCCAAAGTCACCCTGCTCCCATAAAACCCACCTGGTGGGAATGGGGTCCCCCAAACCAACCTGGAGGGAACGGGGTCCACTTGGCAGGAAGAGGGCTTCGTGTGACCCCATTGTAAGGCTGGGTGTGACCCTACAGGGCCTGGGTGTGACCCTACACAGACTGGGTGTGACCCAATTGTAGGGCTGGGTGTGACCCCACTGCAGGGCTGTACACCCCACCCTACAGGGTCTGGGAGGTGACCCTACAGAAGGGCCGGGTGTGACCCTACAGGGGCTGGGTGTGACCCCATTGTGGGGCTGTACACCCCACCCTACAGGGGCTGGGTGTGACCCCATTGTGGGGCTGTACACCCCACCCTGCAGGGACTGGGGTGTGACCCTACAGAAGGGCTGGGTGTGACCCTACAGGGCCTGGGTGTGACCCCCCTGAGGGGCTGGGGGTGACCACACTGCAGGGCTGTACACCCCACCCTACAGGGGCTGGGTGTGACCCCATTATGGGGCTGTACACGCCACCCTATAGGGGCTGGGTGTGACCCTACAGGGGCTGGGTGTGACCCCATTATGGGGCTGTACACCCCACCCTGCAGGGGCTGGGTGTGACCCCACAAGCGGGAGGCGATCCCTCGGGATTTAGGGATCTGGACCCGCCTCCCGCCGGCTGTGACCCTGCAGGGAACATTTTAGGGGCGCTGAGCATCGCCCCCATCCCGAACCCGCGCTTTGAGCCTTCCTCCCGCCTCCTCCTCCTCCCGCGGCCCGGGAGCTGCCGGAGGGAGGGAGAGAGGGAGGGAGGGAAGGAAAGGAGGAGGAGGGAAGGAGCAGCGACCTTCTCCTCCCCGCTCCTCAAGTGCCTCCGCGGCACCTTCAAACTCGCCGTTGCCGCGGCAACCGGAGCTCCGGGCCTCGCTTTTGTTCCCAAAACCGCGGAGGAGGGAGCGGGGCAGGGCCGGAGCAGCGGGAGCTCCGCTGGGGCCCATCCTTCCCCGGAGGGGGGCAGAGCTCCATGTCCGGGAGAGGCAGCAGGACTGGGGGGGCAGAGCTCCATCCCCGGGAGGGGCAGCAGGACTGGGGGGGCAGAGCTCCATCCCCGGGAGGGGCAGAGCTCGGGGGCAGCGCTCGGGCTGGGGCCGCTCCATGCCCGGGAATGGCAGCAGGACTGCGGAGGCAGAGCTCCATCCCCAGCAAGAGCAGCCAGGGGGCAGAGCTCCATCCCTGGGAAGGGCAGAGCTCGAGGGGGCAGAGCTCCATCCCCGGGAGAGGCAGCGGAGGGGGGTAGAGCTCCATCACTTTGAAGGGCAGAGCTCGGGGGGGCAGATCTCCATCCCCGGGTGGGGGCAGAGCTCGGGCCGTGGAAGGGCAGAGCTCGAGGGTAGCCGAGTTCGGGCTGGGGCCGCTCCATCCCCGGGAAGGGCAGCCCGGGAAGGGCAGAACTCCATCCCCGGGAAGGGCAGAACTCCATTCCCGGGAAGGGCAGAGCTCGGGGAGCAGAGCTCGGGCTGGGGCTGCTCCATCCCTGGGAAGGGCAGAGCTCCATCCCCGGGAAGGGCAGAACTTGGGGGTCAGAGCTCCATCCCCGGGAAGGGCAGAGCTCGGTGGGGGCAGATCTCCATCCCTGGGAAGGGCAGAGCTCAGGGGGGGCAGAGCTCCATCCCCGGAAAGGGCAGAGCTCCATCCCTGGGAAGGCAGAGCTCGGGGGACAGAGCTCCATCCCCGGCGGGAGCAGAGCTCGGGCCGGGGTCAGAGCTCGGGCCGGCCCCGGAGCACGGATCCAGCTGGTGGAGCACAGGTTGCTCCGTGCGCTGAATTTTGATGGCGCTCCGGAGCAGAATTCCCTGGATCAACAGGGCCCCGGGAGGCCATAAATAAAATATCGTGGAAAAGAGGCCGGCAGGATTCTGGGTGGGCCGTGAGGCGCTGGATTGTCACCAAAATCGGCGCGGTTTTCCAGGAATTCTGGGTTGTTCCTGCACGGGAGGGACCCCCGGGTTTGGGTCGGCACCAGCACGGATTTGGGATTTGAGGTTTCGGGAAGGAAAGCCCTGCCTGCTTCCCCCTGCCCCGGCACGGGTTTGGGATTTGAGGTTTCGGGAAGGAAATCCCTGCCTGCTTCCCCCTGCCCCGGCACGGGTTTGGGATTTGAGGTTTCGGGAAGGAAAGCCCTGCCGGCTCCCCAGCCCCCGCCGTTTCCCGGGGATATTTCCCTAATTTAAACCTTTCTAGGGGGGTTTGGAGGGATGAACACAAACACAGCCGCCGGGAATTTGTGGGATTGGCAGATCCCGCATCCCTGGCACTGCCGGGAGCCCGAGGAATGATTAATCCCGGCCATCTGGCCTGGCCGCCAGCCTCCTCCTCCTGCTCCTGCTTTTCCTCCTCCTCCGCATCCCTGAGGGCTCTCCCCCGCACGCCCTGCCTCAGTTTCCCCACCTGTAGGCCGCGCTTTGTTCCCGGCGGGATGAATTCCTCCTTCCTGGGGTGGGGGGGGGAAAATGTTGGGAAAGGCCGAGAGGAGGAGGAGGAGGAGGAGGAGGAGTGAGAGGGGGAGGGGGAAGCGCGGCTGCTCTGCTTCCAGAGGTTAATGGCTTTCCCTGGGCTCGGCATAATGGGATTCCAGGATCCCGCGCGTCCTCTCGCCTGTCGCTTCCCATCAGGTCCGCGCTTGGCTTCACCTTCAGCAGGACACCCCCTCTGCCCGCCTTTGGTGGGTTTTTTTTTTGGGATCCCGGGGGTTTAACCCTTCCCTGGCATCACGGAGAGTTGGAATTCCTGGTCGGGAGTTGGGGATTCTGCCGGGATCCACCTGTGGGAGCGCCGGGTGTTCTGCGCTCCTGGGGTGTTCCCGTGGCGCCCAAAGCCAGTTTTCCACCAAAAAGGGTGGATTTGGGCACGCTGGGCACGAAGCGAACCCGCGGGGATGCAGAGAGCCGCAGCCCAGCCGCCCTCCCAGCGCCAAGCTCCGGAAATTCGGGACGCATTAATTTCTGGGGTAAAGTCATTTTTGGGGTCTTCCCCTTGGGATTGCTCCCTCCAGCCCCGCCCGTGCCAAGGATCCCGGCGGGATGAAGGCGGCTCCTTCCCCCTCCTTCCTCCTCCTCCACCTCCTCCTCCTCCTCCTCCTCCCGCCGGTCCCTTTGTTGCGCCGCTCCAGGTGGCCGCGGGTGGCGGTGCCAAAACGTCCTCGCGGATCAGAGCACGGGCGGTGACATGGCCCGCGGAGCCGCCATCTGTCCCCGGGCCCGGCGCTCCGCTGCACCCCGGGGCGCACGGGCGATGTCGCCGCCGCCGCGCCGGTGACGGGAGCCGGGCGGGCGACAAGCGGGGTCACACCCGCGCCGTGTCTCCGAGCGTGGCTTTCTGTCCCCTGCTGCGGCTGGAGCGGGGCCGTCTCCAGGGCTGCGTGCGCGGGGATGAGGCAGAGAAAAAATCGCAGGAATTCGGGGGATTCGGGGAGGTTGCCCCTCCAAAATTGGACTTCCCGAGGGCTGGGAAAGGACGGGAGCAGCCAGAGCATTTTCCCAAGGATTCCCGGTGCCCAAAGCCGGCTGTGTCCCTGCCAAAAATCCCTCGGGAAGAAATGAAGCGCTGGCAAATTCCCGGTGCTGAGCCCACGCTGCCCATGCTGGGGCATGGAGCGTCCCACCCCTCATTCCCAAGGCTGGACAAAGCACGGCCATGGATCTCTGTGACCCCATCCCAAAGCCGGAGCAAAGGGAGGCCCCGCTGCTTTTCTGGCCTCCCCGGGAAGCGGGAATTGCTGCTGTGGAAAGGGATCTCATTCCCGGAGGAGCAGCGTCAGGAAGGAGCTGCTGTTGATAAATCCCCGGCGCTGGGATGGCGGTGGCAGGGCTGACCTTTGGGAAGCTCTCCCGAGGTCAGGCCCTGCTGGGGACAGGCCGATGGCACTCCCGAGGAGCCGATGTCATTCCTGACAAGCCGATGTCATTCCCGATGATGGATTGCGGATCTGGGGGTGGACGCAATTCCCGCTGTTCTGTATGAGCTGGAATTCCAGTTTGGGAAGGGGTTTGAGGGTGGCAGATGGACAACGAGTGCCTTCCTGAGATCTGTGTCCCTCACAGATCCCAAATTCCCTCGCAAATCCCAAATTCCCTGTTTTATTCTGAGAAATGGATGGATGGATGGATCCATGGATCCATGGATGGAAGGATGGATGGATGGATGGATGATGGATGGATGGATGGATGATGGATGGATGGATCCATGGATCCATGGATGGATGGATGATGGATGGATGGATGGATGGATGGATGGATGGATGGATGGATGGATGGATGGATGGATGGATGATGGATGGATGGATGGATCCATGGATGATGGATGGATCCATGGATCCATGGATGGATGGATCAGGGTTTCTGGGATGCAGACCGCCCTCCAGGCCTGGATGACCATCCTGGCACAGAATTCCCAAACATTCCCACCGGAACCTGTGATCACCACTCCAACCCCAGGCCTGCCCCTCTGGCTGATGCTGGGACAATCCCAAACCCACTGAGAACTCCATGGAAAAACCCATCCCACCCTTCCTCTGCCTCCCATGGGCACTGGGATCCCAACTGGGACCATCCCAGGTGCCATCCTTGGAATGCCGAATCCCACAGCTGGGAGCAGCAGGGACAAGGACAAGGACAAGGCCGGGACTTTTTGGAGCTGCCACCCTTCCCCAGCCCGGTCAGCGGGGTCGGATCTCGCTTTCATCCCTTGGAAATGTTGTCCCGAGGCTCTGCAAAAGGCAGCACCACAAATCCGCGGCTTTTCCGGGAATTTCAGCACGCGCTGGTATTCCCAGGAAACCGCGGCGGGAGCCGGGAGCGGGGGAAAGGCCAGGCTGCTTAACCCCGGTGACAAATGTCCATCTGTCCCCGTCCCCGGGGGACGGCCCCGCTGCTCCGGGGAATCACGGCCTGGCGAAGGGCGGGATGTGCCGCCAGCCCCGATCGATCTCATTTCCACATCCCCAAATCCCCTCCCGCCGGCAGAATTTGGGGACGGGGCGGCTCTGGAATGAGGAGGGGAAAAGGGGGATTCGCGTGATGAATTATTCACGGCGCAGGGATTAATCCCGGCGCTTCCAGCTGGCGCTAAATTATCGCTCCTGGTCATGCGGGAAAACGCCTTTGGAATTCATTTCCCTGATTATTGTTTGGATCTGAGAGCTGCCAGGGGCTGGGTTTTTTTAGGATTTTTTTTTTTCTCTCTCTCTTCTTCCTCAACCTCTCCAATTCCCCGCTCCGGCTTCCCGTAAGGGATGGAAGAGCTGGGAGTGGAGACGAAAACCAGGGAAGCAGATCTGGATAATTTATCCGGAGCGATGGAAATGAGGGAGGCAATTCCTGCTGAGCGGGGCCACGGCTCCCCACGCTCTGCCTGGGGCTCGGGACTGTCCAAGGAAAGTCACAATTTTCCAAGAGAAATCAGGATTTTCCAAGGAAAGTCGTGATTTTCCAAGGAACATCACAATTTTCCAGGGAAAATCAGGATTATCGAAGGAAGATCAGGATTTTCCCTGGATCTGGGGATCCCACATCCCTGTCCATTCTTGGATCTGATGAATCCCACAATCCCAGAATTAAGAATCCTACAATCCCTGCATCTGAGGAATCACACAATCCCTGGATCCAAGGAATCCTGCAATCCCTGGATTTGGGAATCCCACAATCCCTGTTCATCCCTGAATTGAGGAACCCCAGAATCCCTGGATTTGAGGATCCCACAATCCTTGGATTTGAAGAACCCCAGAATCTCTGCCCATCCCTGGATTTGAGGATCCCACAATCCCCGATTTATGAACCCCACAACCCCTGTGGGGTTTGTGAAAATCCCAGATCCCCCGCACCAGGACGAGCAAATCCCAGGAACGTTATCCCAGGCGCACCCCTTGGAAAAGGCACCGAGACCCCGAATTTTTCCCTTTTCCATCCTTTTCCCCCCTTTTCCCTCATCCCCCGCGCTCTCCCTCCGGAGAACAAAAGCCTTTGACATCTGCGGGAGACAAAGAAATCAAAGACTTGAGCAAAACGCTGCTGTTCGAGCGAATTAACGTCGGGAAACTCCACCTTTCCCAGGTTTTTATTTCCAGGTTTTTATTCCCAGAGGAAACAGCTCAATCCCTCCTCCCCCTCGCGGCTCCTCTTTTCCCTTTATTTTTCTTTTTTTCACCCCAAATCCGGCGTTTCACCCCCTCAAAAAAAAGCTGAGATAAATCCCAGGGGATGAATCCCGGGAATGCCGAGCCTGGAAAACACAAATCCCGAGGGGTTTGTTTCCATCCCAGATTTAATCACCAGCCGCGTTTTAGGCTCGGTTTAACCCGGCCCGACCTCGCTCAGCGCCCTTAATTTGGCACCTGCGACCTTTGGGGTGTCACCGACCTGGCAGTGTCACCCGAACGGGGGTTTGGGGACATCCAGAGCCTGGAAAAGGGGGGGAAATCAGGGAAAAGCTGCTGATGGCGCTTAAACAGGTTTAATTTATGGGATCGCTGCGCTGAAAGCCCCGCCGGAGCCGCGGCTGGCGCCGATTGTCGCTGATTGTCACCGCGCCAGGCTGGAGCTGTCACCGAGCCAGCCCGGCCATCGAACCCGCCCCGGGCCGGCCAAAAAACACCGGGATGGCCTTTGGTGCCCGTGGCTTCAGCCTGGTGTGAGCACCGAAACTGGGACTTTTATCCCCAAATCGCGGAGGAGGCACCGGGGAAAGGTTTGGGTTGGAAATCCCAGAATTGGGGCTTTTATCCCCAAATCACAGGGGGAAAGGTTTGGTTTGGAGAGTCCCAGAATTGGAGCTTTGTCCCTCAAAACAGGGGGGACATACTTGCGAAGGGTTTGGTTGGAGGAATCTCAGAATTGGGGTTTTTATCCCCAGGAAAGATTTGGTTTTGGGAATCCCAGACCTGGGGTTTTGTTCGCAGGAAAGATTTGGTTTTGGGAATGCCAGAACTGGGGCTTAGTCCCCAGGAAAGGTTTGGTTTTGGGAACGTCAGAATTGGGGTTTTGTCCCCAGGACAGATTTGGCTTGGGGATTCCAGAATCGGGGTTTTGCCTCCAAGAAATGTTTGGTTTTGGGAATGTCAGAATTGGGGTTTTGTCCCCAGGACAGGTGTGGTTTGGGGATCCGAGAATTGGGGTTTTGTCTCCAAGAAGTGTTTGGTTTTGGGAATATCAGAATTGGGGTTTTGTCCCCAGGACAGGTTTGGTTTGGGGACCCCAGAACTGGGATTTTTGTCCCCAGGACAGGTTTGGTTTTGGGATCCTAGAATTGAGATTTTGTTCCCAGGACAGGTTTGGTTTGGGCACCCCAGAACTGGGATTTTTGTCCCCAGGACAGGTTTGGTTTTGGGATCCTAGAATTGAGATTTTGTCCCCAAGACAGGTTTGGTCTGGGGACCCCAGAATTGGGGTTTTGTCCCCAGGACAGGTTTGGTTTGAGGACCCCAGAATCCCGCCCTGGTTTGGGTTGGAAGGGACCCCCAAGCCCAGCCAGGGACAGCCACACCTCCCCTGTCCATCTGTCCATCCTCGGCCATCCCAGGGACCATCCCCGTTTCTCCGGGAGTTTCCCCCGCCCGGAACAATCCCTCCGTGCCGCCATTTCCACCCCGCCCAGTTTGATTGACAGCTGTCAATCAAGCCCCGGATGCCGGCGGCGGCGGGAGCGGGGATGTCTTTGTTAGGAGCGCTCGGTGCCGCTCCCGGGGGAGCGCTCGGGGCAGCGCTAATTGAATTAAGGCCCCGCCGGCCGCAGCTGCGCGGGCCCGGTAATTGCGGCGGGGCCCGGAGCGCTGCGCTCCGCACGGAGCGGGTCCCGGGGGGCCGCGGCGGGGCGGGGGCGGCACCGACACCGATGATGGAGTTAATGAGGCGGGCACGGGCGGGCGGGCACCGAGCGGCTCCCGGAGCCGTTCCCGGGGCCGCTCCCGAAGCCATTCCCGGGGCCACTCCCGGAGCCATTCCTGGTAATTCCCGGAGCCATTCCCGGAGCCATTCCCGGTCATTCCTGGAGAGGCCGCCGAAGCGGTTCCCGGTCGCTCCCGGACCGATTCCGTCATTCCCTGAGCCATTCCCTGAGCCATTCCCGGAGCCATTCCCGGGGCTGATCCCGGAGCGACTCCCGATCATTCCCGGCCACTCCTGGAGCCTTTCCCGGCGCCATTCCCGGGGCCATTCCCGACCATTCCCAGCCATTCCCGGAGCCGTTCCCGAGGCCGATCCCGGAGCGACTCCCGATCATTCCCAGCCATTCCCGGGGCCTTTCCCGGCGCCATTCCCGGGGCCGATCCCGGAGCGACTCCCGATCATTCCCGGCCACTCCCGGCACCGTTCCCTGAGCCATTCCCGGAGCCATTCCCGGGGCCATTCCCAGCCATTCCCTGAGCCATTCCTGGAGCCATTCCCGACCATTCCCAGCCATTCCCGGGAATGCTCGGGAGCCGCTCCGGGATCAGCTCCGGGAATGACGGAACCGGTCCGGGAGCGCCTCTCTATCGAGGCTCAGCCAGGCCCAGGCCCGGCTCAAAGCCCCCCAGGGCCCCTTGGCTGCTGGCCGGGCTGTCCCGGGATAGCTCCACGGGTGCCGTGCCAGCCTGGCCGCCCTGGGGCACCCCCGGCCCGCCCCGCCCGCCCCGCGGGCAGCAGCGCTCGCTCCGCGCCGCCCTCATCCGATCCCATCCCATCCCATCCCATTAGGCTCCCGCTTCCCGGCCTAACCCGATTAGGCCGAGTCCATCAAAGCCGGGCCGGAGAGGGAAATGAGGGCCCGGGAAATCGAGTTAGCGCTGCCGGCAGCGTCTGGCACGGCTCTGGCACGGCCGCGGGGGCACCGCGGGGGGAACAGGGCTGCGGCACCCGGGAGAGACCCCTGGGGATGGGGAGCTGCTCCTCCTCCTCTTCCTCCTTCTCCTCCTCACCTCGGACCCACAAAACCCCTGAACCCCAAAGCCCCAAACCCACAGCTCCTCCCTGTCACTCTGGCAGTGTTTTGGGGACCTGGAATTTGGGGTCCCTCACTCTTGACCCCAAAAATCTTCCTGGTGCTGACCCCCAGCTCCTCCCTGCCACTCCCAGCAGCATTTTGGGGACCTGGATTTTGGGGGGAAGAGCACATCAAGCTCAGCCCCATCTGAACCCAGAACCCCCAAATCCTTCCTTGTGCCAACTCCCAGCTCCTCTTTGTCATTCCTGGGGCATTTTGGGAACCTGGATTTTGGGGTGCCTCATTCTGGACCCCAGAACCTTCCTTGTGCTGACCCCCAGCTACTCCTTGTCACTTGAACGGTGTTTTAGGAGCTGGATTTGCGGGGAAAGGCACATCAAGCTCAGCCCCATCCGAACCTCAAATCCCCAGCTCCTCCCCATCACTCCCAAGTGAGGCATTTTGGGGACCTGGATTTGGTGTCCCTCATTCTGGACCCCAAAACCTTCCTTGTGCCGACCCCCAGCTCCTCCCTGCCACTCCCAGCAGCATTTTAGAGACCTGGATTTTGGGGTCCCCCACCCTGGACTCCAAAACCTTCCTGCTGCCCACCTGCAGCTCCTCCTTGTCATTCCAGTGGCTTTTTTTTTTTTTAATTTATTTATTTTTTAGTGTTTCCTTCATCCACAATCCAGTCCCCAAAATGCCACCAGAGCGACAGGGAGGAGCACGATCCCAGGAAATCCTTTCCATGGGTATTTTCCCTTTTCCAGCCCAAATTTGCCAGCATGATCTCAGAAATACTTCCCACAGATATTTCCCAGCCCATATGTGCTAACAGGATCCCAGAAATATTTTGCCCCAATATTTTTCCTTTTTCAGCCCGAATGTGCCAACAAGGTCCCAGGGAATCATTTCCATGGATATTTTCCCTTTTCCAACCCAAAGGGACAACACAAACCCAGAAATATTTTCCGTGGATATTTTCCAGCCCAAATGTACCAACAGGATCCCAGGAATATTTTCCATGGATATTTTCCCTTTTCCAACCCAGCCGCTGTTGGGAAGAGCATTTCCCCCTTCTCCTGCCCTTTTCCCCCTGGATTTCTCCCTGTTTATTCCCCTGCATTTTCCTTGGTTTTTTCCACTGTTTTCCCTGTTTATTCCCTGTTTTTTCCCCTCTTTCCCCCCGTTTTCCCCCTGTTTTCCCCCCTGGTTTTCCCTGTTTATTCCCTGTTTTTTCCGGGTTTTTTTCCTGTTTTTCCCTGGTGTCTCCCCTGCTTATTCCCTGTTTTTTTCCCCTCATTTCCCTCCTGTTTTCCCTTGGTTTTTTCCCTGTTTTCCCCCCTGTTTTTCCTCCTGCTTATTCCATGTTTTTTCCCCTCTTTTTCCTCCCGTTTTCCCCCTGTTTTCCCCCTGTTTCCCCCCCTGTTTTCTCTCTGGTTTTCCCCCTGTTTTTCCCCTGTTTTCCCCCTGTTTTTTTCCCTGTTCCCTCCCCTCCCGCCCGGAGCAGGAATTATTGTCACTCGGTCGCTGCCGCCCGGCAGAGCCATCTCCTGCCAGCGCCGGCAGTAATCGGGAGTGACACCCCGCTAATGGGGACACGCCACCCCCGGGGCGGGGACAGCGCGGGGACAGCGCAGGGACAGCTCCTGGGGATCGCAGATTGGTGACAGAGCGGGGATCACAGCCCGGGGACAAGGCGGAGACACCTCGGGGACAGATCCTGGGGATCACAGATTGGGGACAACGCGGGGACAGCTCGATGACACCCCGGGGGTCATGGCTTGGGGACAGCTCAGGGACATCTCGGGGACAGCCAAGGGATCACACCCCGGTCGCACCCCAGAGACTCCTCAGGGGACAGCTCGGGGACACCCCGGGGATCACAGCACCGGGACATCGCGGGAACAGCCCGGGGGTACCCTGGGGACAGATAGGGGACAACTCAGGGACACCCCGGAGACAGATCGGGGACACCCCGGGGACCCCCCGGGGGCAGCTCGGGGATACCTCGGGGGGATCAGAGTTTGGGGACAGAGCAGTGACAGCTCGGGGACAACTCCCCGTGATCCCACCCCGGGGACAGAGCGGGGACTCCTCGGGGACAGCTCGGGCACACCCAGGGGACAGCTCCCGGTGATCACAGCCCGGGGACAGAGCGGGAACTACTCGGGGACACCCTGGGGACAGCTCGTGGGGATCACAGCTCGGGGACAATGCGGGGACAGCGCGGAGCACCCCGAGGACACCCCGGGAACAGCGCGGGGACTCCTCAGGGACACCCCGGGGATATCCCAGGGACAGCTCCCGGTGATCACAGCTCGGGGACAGCTCGGGGACACCGCAGGGACACGGCGGGCGCACCCCGGGGACACGGCGGCGATCACAGCGCTGTCACTTCTCCCCTCGCGGCCGCTCCTGATCAAGCCCCGCTCCCGGCGCCGCCCGCGGCTCCGGCAAAAATGACAGAAACGCTCAAAAAATCATGAAAAATGAAACAAAAAAATGGGAAATCGCGGCTCCGCTGCGCTCCCCGAGATCCACTTGGGGTTGTCCCCAAATCCTTTGTGCCCCTCAATTCCAAATTCTCCCCCTTTTTTTCCCTTGCCCGTGTTTTCCTGGGATAAACCCTCGGGATTTACTCCTTAATGGCTCCATTAAAAATGACAAAAATACACTAAAAAATATAAAAAAATATTAAAAATGGGGAATCGCCCCCTCTGTTCCTGCTTTGGGATTTTCCTCCCCAATCCTTTACACCCCTTCCCCCACTCCGATCCCAAATTTCCTCTTTTATTCAGCCCGTGTTTTCCCGGGATAAATCCTCGGGATCTGCTCCTTAATGGCTTCATTGAAAATAATAAAAAAAAACCCTAAAAAATACACAAAAATTTTAAAAATAATTAAAAAATAGGAAATCGCATCTCCTCCATCCCATTTTGGGATTTTTTCCCCTCAGTCCTTCCCCCCCCCCCCCCCGATCCCAAATTTCCCCTTTTTCCCTGCCTGTGTTTCCCGGCCTCTCCAGGGATAAATCCTCGGGATCTGCTCCTTAATGGCTTCATTAAAACATAAAAAAAAGGAATTTAAATTAATTTAAAAAGGGGAAATCGCGGCTCCCAGATCCCATTTTGGGATTATTTCCCCCCAATCCTTTCTCCCCATCCCTGATCCCAAATTCCCCTTTTTTTTCCCTGCCCGCGTTTTCCTGAGAATAAACCCTCGGGATCTGCTCCTTAATGGCTTCATTAAAAAATAATTTTAAAAAAATTAAAAACCCCTAAAGATAAAATTTAAAAAGGGGGAAATCGCCCTCCCCCCGATCCCATTTTGGGATTTTTTCCCCCCAATCCTTTCCTCCCCCACCCCCGATCCCAATTTCTCCCCTTTTTTCCCTGCCCGTGTTTTCCCGGCCTCTCTGGGAATAAACCCTCAGGATCTGCTCCTTAATGGCTTCATTAAAACATGGAAAAAACCCATAAAAATATAAAAATAAAACTTAAAAAAGGGGGAAATCGCCCTCCTCGACCCCCATTTGGGATCTTTTCCCTCAATCCTTTAACCCTCTCGATCCCAAATTTCCCTTTCTCCCCTGCCCGCGTTTTCCTGCGATAAATCCTCCAGATCCGCTCCTTAATGGCTTCATTAAAAAATTAAAAAATACGCTAAAAAACCACTCCAAAAAAGAGGAAATCGCGGCTCCCCGATCCCATTTCGGGATTTTTTTCCCCCCACATCCTGAATTTCCCCTTTTTCCCTGCCCGCGTTTCGCGGCCTCTCCCGAGCCTCTCCCGATGAATAATTTACAGCAGCACTTAACGATCGCGGGGGCGGATTTTTTTCTGCAGCCTCTTCAAACATTTGTTCTCCTCCTCCTCCTCCTCCGAGCCTTCCTCCCCCCTCCCACCCCGCCTTCCCCCCTGACCTGCCGGGATTTGCGGCCCTGGGGCTGCCGGAGGGGGGAAAAAAATAAAAAGGATTATTTTTGGAGGGTTTTAATTTATTTTTTTGGGGGGGTTTGATTTATTTTTGGGGTTATTTAAATGTATTTATTTGTTATTTTTTGCCCTCCTGTCGCCGGTGTTTTGTTTGTAGATAAAAAGGAGAGGGGAGATGGGAGAAAAGCGACGGAAATGGGCCCAAAAATCCGCCCCGGGGGAGGGGGGAGGGAGCTGGGGGAGGTTTGGGGAGGGAAATGGGGAGAGAGAGGGAGGGATGGGGAGAGATGGGGGAGAGGGATGGGAGGGGAGAGGGGTGTGAAGGATGAGGATGGGGATGAAGGATGAGGATAAAGATAAAGATGTTGAAGATGAGGATGGGGATGAAGATGAGGGTGAGGGTGAGGATGAAGATGAGGGTGAGGATGAGGATGAAGATGAAAGATGAGGATAAAGATGAAGATGAAGATGAAGATGAAGATGAAGATGAAGATGAGGATGGGGATGAAGATGAGGATGAAGAGGATAAAGATGAAGATGAAGATGAGGATGGGGATGATGATGAGGATGAAGGGGAGGATGAGTAGGAGGATGAGGATGAAGATGACGATGAAGGATGAGGATAAAGATGAAGATGAGGATGGGGATGAGAATAAAGATGAGGGTGGGGATGAGGATGAAGGAGGATGAGGATGAAGAGGAGGATGAGGGCAAGGGATGAGGATGAGGATGAGGATGAGGATGAGGATGAGGATGAGGATGAGGAGGAGGATGGGGATGAAGATGAAGGAGGATGAGGATGAGGGTGAAGATGAGGATGGGATGAAGATGAAGGAGGATGAGAATGAGGGTGAAGATGAGGATGGGGATGAAGATGAAGGAGGATGAGGATGAGGATGAGGATGAGGATGAGGATGAGGATGAGGATGAGGATGAGGATGAGGGAGGACAGAGCGCGGGGCGAAGGTGCAGGAAGGGGAGAGGGGAAGAGTGAGGAGGAGGAAGAGAAAGGAGGGAGCGGGGGAGAGGGAGGGAGAGGGTGAGGGTGGGGATGGGGATGGGGATGAGGATGAAGATGAGGATGAAGATGAGGAAGGGGAGGATGCGAATGAGGATGGGGATGAAGGTGAAGGTGAGAATGAGGATGAAAATGAGAATGAAGATGACGATGAAGGATGAGGATAAAGATGAAGAGGAAGATGAAGGTGATGGGGGTGAGAATAAAGATGAGGGTGGGGATGAAGATGAGGAGGAGGATGAGGATGAGGGGGATGAAGCACGGGGAGAAGGTGCAGGAAGGGGAGAGGGTTCTCTGAAGGGAGAGGGGAAGAGTGAGGAGGAGGAGAAAGGAGGGAGAGGGAGAGAGAGGGTGAGGATAAGGATGAAGGTGAGGATGAAGATGAGGAAGGTGAGGATGCGAATGAGGATGGGGATGAAGGCGAAGGTGAGAATCAGGATGAAGATGAGAATGAAGATGACAATGAAGGATGAGGATAAAGATGAAGAGGAAGATGAAGATGAGGATGAGAATCAAGATGAGGATGGGGATGAAGATAAAGGAGGATGAGGGTGAGGATGAGGATGAGGGGGATGAAGCACGGGGAGAAGGTGCGGGAAGGGGAGAGGGTTCTCTGAAGGGACGGGGAAGAGTGAGGAGGAGGAGGAGGAGGAGGAGAAAGGAGGAAGCGGGGGAGAGGGAGAGAGAGGGTGAAGATGAAGATGAAGGTGAGGATGAGGATGAAGATGATGATGAAGGATGAGGATAAAGAGGAAGATGAAGATGAGGATGGGGATGAAGATGACGATGAAGGATGAGGATAAAGATCAGGAGGAAGATGAAGATGAGGATGGGGATGAGAATAAAGAGGAGGATGGGGATGAAGATGAAGGACGATGAGGGTGAGGATGAGATTGAGGATGAGGATGAGGGGGATGAAGCACGGCGAGAAGGTGCAGGAAAGGGAGAGGGTTCTCTGAAGGGAGGGGGAAGAGTGAGGAGGAGGAGAAAGGAGGGAGAGGGAGGGAGAGGGTGAGGATGGGGATGAAGGTGAAGATGAAGATGAGGGTGAGGATGAGGATGAAGATGACGATGAAGGATGAGGATAAAGATGAAGAGGAAGATAAGGATGGGGATGAGAATAAAGAGGAGGATGGGGATGAAGATGAAGGAGGATGAGGATGAAAATGAGGGTGAGGGTGAGGGTGAGGATGAAGATGAGGAGGAGGAGGAGGATGTGAATGAGGATGGGGATGAAGGTGAAGATGAGAATGAGGATGAAGATCAGAATGAAGATGATGATGAAGGATGAGGATAAAAATGAAGAGCAAGATGAAGATGAAGATGGGGATGAGGATGAGGAGGAGGATGAAGATGAAGATAAGTATGAGGATGAGGATGGGGATGAAGATGAAAGAAGAGGATGAAGATGAGGATGAAGGATGAAGGTGAAGATGAGGATGAGGATGAAGGATGAGGGTGGGGATGGGCATGAAGATGAAGATGAAGATGAGGATGAAGATGACAATGAAGGATGAGGATGAAGATGAAGGATGAAGATGAAGATGAAGATGAAGATGAGGATGAGAATAAAGATGAGGATGAGGATGAGAATAATTATGAGGATGGGGATGAAGATGAGGATGAAGACAAAGATGAAGGGTGAATATGAAGGTGAGGATGAAGGTGAGGATGAAGATAAGGATGGGGATGGGGATGAAAGACAAGCATGAAGATGAGGATGAAGATGAGGGTGATGAAGATAAAGATGAGGATGAAGATGAGGAGAATGAAGATGAAGATAAGGATGAGAAGGATGAAGATGAAGACGAGGATGAAGATGAGGAGGAGAGGATGAAGATAAAGATGAGGCTGAGCTTCCGGCGCCATCTAGCGGCCGTGCGCCGCGGGAACGCCGCTTTGGGGTCGGGATGGGAACCCCGATTAATTAATTAAAGGCTCCCGTTAATGAGCTGCGGTCACGCGGGGGTCACAGCAAACCCCGAACCCACCCGCGGTGTCCCCGCCGGGCTGGGGACGGGAAAAGCCACCGGGACACGCGGGGACAAGGCGGGGACAGGGGGACAGCGGGGCTGGGAACGGCCCCGAGCCGCGGCTCCAGCCCGGCAGGGACTGGGGGGACCCAGGAGCCCCGATCTGACCCCAGGAGGGATTTGGGGTGATCCTCTTCTTATGGGGCTGTCGCTTTTTTCTCCTTTTTTTCTCCTTTCTTCTTTTTTTCTTTCCTTTCTTTTCTCCTTTCTTCTCCTTTCCTTTTATTTTTTCTTATTTCCTTTTTCTTTCCTCTTTTTTCTTTCTTTTTTTCCCTCTTTTTTTTTCTTCTTTCCTTCCTTTTTATTTTTTTTCTTCCCCTTCTTTCCTGCTTTCCTTTTTTCTTTCCCCCTTTCTTCTTTTTTCTTTCCTTTTTTCCTTATTTCCTTTCCTTTTCCTTTTCCCCTTCCTCTTTTTCTCTCTCCTTTCCTATTTTTCTTTTTCCCCCTTCCCTCTTTTTCCCCTTCTTTCCTTTCATTTTTCTCCCTCCCTTTTTTCTTTCTCCTTTCCTTTGATTTTTTCTCCTTTCCTTTTTCCTTTTTCCTTTTTCCTTTTTCCTTTTTCCTTTTTCCTTTTTCCTTTTTCCTTTTTTTCCCTTCTTCCTATTTCCTTTTTTCCTTTTTTTTTTTTTTTTTTTTTTTTTTTTTTTTTTTCTTTTTTTTTTTTTTTCTTTTATCTTTTTCGTTCATTTTATCCCTCCTTTTTTTCCCTTCTTTCCATTCTTTCCCTTTTTCTTCCTCCCCTTTTTTTTTCTCTTTTCTTTCCCTTTTTTCTTATTTCCTTTCATTTTTTTTCTCCTTTCCTTTCCCTTTCCCCCCATTTTCCCTTTCATTTTCCCGACTTTCTTTGAGGCGAGCTCCTCCCGAGCCTTATCTCGGCCTCGCAGGCGGGACGGGGAGAATTCCAGCGCCTCTCACATCCCGCTATCAGCAGCCCCAGCCCCGGGAACGCTCCCAATTAACCCCCGATCCAATTAACTCCAGCCTGGAACTGGGATGAGAGAGTTCAGCCCGGGTTCCATCAGATAAACCCCAGGGCTGAGAGGAGAAACCATGAAAAAATTCAATTTTTATCCCCCCGGGAATCGGGAAAACGCCGGGATTTCAGGGGTAGGAGGGGAAAAGTAGCGTTTTCTCCCCACGAGTTTTTGTGGTTTCCCCCTGTTTTCCCCCATTTTCCCCATTTTCCCCATCTTTCCCCTATTTCCACTCATTTCCCCCCATTCCTCCTCCATTTTTCCTTCCCATTTTCCCACATTCTTCCCGTGTTTTCCTCCTCATTTCTCCCATTTTCCCCATTTGCCCACATTTCACCCCATTTCCCTCCCATTCTCCACCAATTTCCCCCTCATTCCTCCCCCATTTTCCCCATATTTCCATCCTATTTTCTCCCCATTTTCCCCCATTTCCCCCATATTTCCATCCTATTTTCTCCCCATTTTCCCCCATTTCCCCCAATTCCCCTCCCCATCCCCCCCCATTCCTCCCACATTTATTCCACATTTCTCCCCCATTTTCCACCCATTCCTCCCCTGCTTCCCCCCAGATTCCTCCCCATTTTCTCCAGATTTTCCCCACATTTCCCCCATCTTTCTCCTATTTCCACTCATTTTCCCCCATTCCTCCTCCATTTTTCCCTCATGTCCCCACTAATTTTTCCCCCACCCCCCTCATTTCCCCCACATTGTCCCCCCATTTTCCCACATTCTTCCCGCATTTCTCCCCTCATTTCTCTCATTTTCCCCATTTCCCCACATTCCCCACATTTCCCCACATTTCCCCACATTTCCCTCCCATTCTCCACCAATTTCCCCCTCATTCCTCCCTCATTTATCCCACATTTCTCCCCCATTTCCCCCATATTTTCCGTCCTATTTTCTCCCCATTTTCCCCTCATTTCCCCCGATTCTCCTCCCCATTCCCCCCCTCATTCCTCCCACATTTATTCCACATTTCTCCCCCCATTTTCCACCCTACTTCCCCCAGATTCCTCCCCATTTTCTCCAGATTTTCCCCACATTTTCCCACATTTCCCCCATTTTGCTGAATTTTCCCCCAATTTCCCCTCATCCCCACATTTTCCACCCGTTCTCCCCTCATTCCTCCCACATTAATTCCACATTTCCCCCACATTTTCCATCCCATTCCCCGCGCTCATTTCCCCTCATTTCCTCCCCATTTCCCCCATATTCCTCCCCTATTTTCTCCTAATTTTCCCCCAATTTCCACCTCATTCCTCCCTCATTCATTCCACCTTTCTCCCCCATTTTCCCCATATTTTCCAACCCATTTCCCCATTTCCCCATTTTCCCCTATTTCCCCCCATTTCCCCCCATTCCTCCACCAATTTTTCCCCTCATTTTTCCCCACATTTTCCCCCCATTTCCCCCCCATTACTCCCCCATTTCCCCCCCAGATTTATCCCCATTTTATCTGTATTTTCCCCACATTGCTCCCCAATTTCCCCCATTTTTTGCCCCATTTTCCCCCTAATCCCCCCTCCATTCCTTCCCGATTTCCCCACATTTTTCCCCCATTTCCCCTCATTTTTCCCCAGATTTCCCCCTTAATTTTCCCCTCACATTTTCCCCACATTTCCCTCCTATTTTCCTTGATTTCCCCCCATTTTCCCCGGATTTTGCCCACATTTTCCCCCATTTTTCCCGATATTTTCCCCCAACCCTCCCCCCGATTTCTCCTGGGGTTTTGCCCCATTTCCTCTGATTTTTCCCAGATTCTCCCCCCATTTTCCCCGGATTTTCCCCACATTTCCCCTCCATTTTCCCCCTATTTTTCCCAGACCTCCCCCTCATCTCCCTCTCCATTCTCCCCGAATTTTCCCCATTTCTCCCACAATTTTCCCTCCCATTCCCCCCATTTTTCCCAGATTTTCCCCACATTCCCGCCCCATTTTTCCCACATTTTCCCCATTTTCCCCGAATTCCTCCTCCCCCACCTTTTCCTCCATTTTCCCCCTATTTTTCCCAGATCTCCCCCCCATTTCCCTCTCCATTTTCCCCAGATTTTCCCCATTTCCCCCACAATTTTCCCCACAATTTCCCCCTCTCTTTTCCCCACATATTTCCCCCCCAATTTTCCCGATATTTTTCTCCCCAATTTCCCTCCTATTTTCCCCAGATTTTTCCCTCATTTCCCCCATTTTTCCCCATTTTTTCCCCCCATTCCTGCCTGGCTGGGACCCCTCTCTCCAGGGATCCCCACCTCAAATTCCCGCTGGGATTTCCTGGCTCAGCGGGATAATCCAAAATAATCCCGGGATAATCCCACGGGGGAGTGGCGGCCCTAATTCCCCAATTGTTGGGAAGATGGGATAAACTGCCATTTACATATCTGAGGGAAAAAAAGGGGGAAAATGAGGATTAAAGGAGATGAGAGAGGGGGAAAAATTCCATTTTTCCCTTTTATTTTCACCTGTCACAGCAGCTCGTGAGGCCCTGGGGAATTTGGGATGTCTTCATTTGCTCAGATATTCCCGTGGGATGAAGGGTGGGATGGGGGAAAGTGGGGGGAAAATGAGGGGAAAAATGGGGGGAAAATAGGGGAAAATAGGGGAAAATCCAGGAAAAATGAGGGGAAAGGGAGGAAGAAAATCTGGGGGAAAAAAGGGGGGAAATAAGGAGGGAATCTGGAAAAAATAGGGGGAAAATGTGGGAAAATAGGGGGGAAATTTGTGGGAAAATGTGTGAGGAAATGGGGAAAATAGGGGAAAATCTGGGCAAAATGAGAGGGAAGTAGGGGGAAGTGGAGGAAGAAAATGGGGGGGAAATGTGGGGGGAATCTGGGAAAAAAATAGGGGGAAAATGTGGCAAAAAAATGGAGAAGGAAATTGGGGGGAATGTGGAGAAATTCTGGGAAAAACAGGGGGGAAAAGTGGGGATATGTGGAGGAAAATGGGAGGAAATCTGGAAAAATGGGGGGAAATGTGGCAAAAAATGGGGGCGGGGGGGAGAAATGTGGGGAAAATGTGCAGAAAATCCCAGAAAAATGGGGAAAATATGGGGGAAAACAGGGAAAAATAGGGAGGAAATGCAGAAAACCGGGATAACATTGCTTCCCCCGCTCTGTCCCTAAAATATTCCTAAATCCTCCTGTTTTGGGGGCACTCTGGGGCCTCCTGGGGTGGTTTTGAGGTCGATTTCCCATCCCGCCTGCAGAGGGATCCACGGAAACCCCGCGGAGCGATTTGTTAAACAAATATTAGGAAAAAAAAACCTGAATAAAAAATAAATAAATATTCGGGATGAGCAAATGTGGAATGGAGCGGGAAGGGATGAAAGGATCCCAAAGCTTCAGAGGCTCGGGAAAGATCAGGGGGGAAAAAAAAGGAATAAATATTCAAAAGTGGAATTTCAAAGCTGCGTTCCCGGGCCTTTCATCCCGGCCTCCCGCAGGAAGCGGCGGCGCCGAGAGATCCGGGGGGAATTCGGGGAAAAGATGGAGGGGAAAATGCCTGAAAAATCCCCAAAACCGCGGGGAAATCAACCCCAAAGCGGGCTGGGATGGGGAGGGATCGGGGATCACCGGGAATTTATCCAGGTGGGTTTGGGGTCACTGGGAATTTATCCGGGGGGGTTTGGGGTCACTGGGAATTTATCCAGTTGGGGTTTGGGGTCACTGGGAATTTATCCTTGTGGCTTTGGGGTCACCTGGAATTTATCCAGGTGGGGTTTGGGGTCACTGGGAATTTATCCTTGTGGGTTTGGGGTCACCTGGAATTTATCCAGGTGGGATTTGGGGTTATCTGGAATTTATCCTTGTGGGTTTGGGGTCACTGGGAATTTATCCAGGTGGGGTTTGGGGTCACCGGGAATTTATCCTTGTGGGTTTGGGGTCACTGGGATTTTATCCTTGTGGGGTTTGGGGTTACCTGGAATTCCCCAGTGTGGATTTTGGGGTCACCTGGAGTTGCCTTGTGTGCATTTTGGGATCCCTGGGGTGTTCCTGCAATTCATCCGTGCGGATTTGGGGGTCACCCCTGGAATTGCCCCGTGTGGATTTTGGGATCCCCAGGAGTTCCCCCATGTGGATTTTGAGATCATCTGGGTGTTTTTTGGGATCCCCGGGGTGTCCGTGGAATTGCCTCGGGTGGATTTTGGGATCACCCCTGGAATCGCCCCGTGCGGATCTGGGATCCCTGTGGTGTTTGTCGGGATCCCCGCGGGGTTTTGGGACCGGAGCCGCTGCGGGGCGGGGTTGCCAAGGGCCGGTTCCGCTCTGTTGTGGCAACTGCGCCGGGAGCCGCGCGAGCCCCGGGAACGGCGGCGGCTGCTCCGGGAAAACATCCCGGGAACGGCGGCTCCTGCTCCCCCTGGGGCCTCGGCACCGCCCCGTGAGTGCCCGCGATCCCCGCGATCCCCGCGGTCCCCGGGATTCCAGGGATTCCTGGGAATTTTTTGGGAAGGGTTTGGGAATTGTTTGGGTTCGGGAATGGGAATGGGATCAGGAATGGGAATGGGGATGGGGATGGGGATGGGGATGGGAATGGGAATGGGAATGGGAATGGGAATGGGAATGGGAATGGGAATGGGATGCAGCGGGATCAGGGATGGTATTGGGAATGGGGATGAGATTGGGACAGGGAATGAGAAGGGGAATGGGGATGGGGATGGGAAATGGGAATGGGAACAGGAATAGAATGGGAATGGAACACAGCGGGATCAGGGATGGGAATGGAATGGGAATAGGATTGGGACAGGGAATGGGAATGGCGATGGGGATGGGGATGGGAATGGGAATGGGGATGGGGATGGAAATGGGACACAGTGGAAACAGGGATGGGATTGGGAATGGGAACGGGATTGGGACAGGAAATAGGAATGGTGTGGAATGGGAATGGGGAAGGGGGAATGGGAACGGGAATGGGAACGGGAATGGGCCACAGTGGGATCAGGAATGGGGATGGGGATGGGACATGGTGGGCTCAGGATCAGGATGGGGATCGGGATGGAGATGGGATCAGGACTGGGAATGGGAATGAAATGGGAATAGGACACGGCAGGATCAGGAATGGGACAGCATGGAAATGGGAATGGGAGATGGGATCAGGAATGGGACATGCTGGGATTGGGAAGGGGACAGGGTGGTATCAGGAATGGGACATGGCAGGATTGGGAGTGGGAGAACCAGGAACAGGGCTGGGACACCCTCACCCTGCTCATCCTCATCCTCGCCCCCATCCCCGTCCCCACCGTGTCCCCGCTGTCCCCGGTGTCCCCGCCAGCTGTGCCCCCCGGGATGTCCCTGCCAGCCCCGGGCCGGGCCCTGCCCGCGCAGGAGCCGCTCCGGAGGCGCGGGAACATCCCGAGCCTGGAGCCCCCACTGGAGCGCCGGCCTGCCCCAGCCCTCCCAGCTGTCCCTGGCCACTCCCAGGAGAGCACGGGACACCCCCAGGAGCCGGTGAGTGACACGGGGGACACACACGGGGGGGACAGCCACGTCCCCAAGGTGGCCTGGGAGGGGACAGCCCAGGCTTGGGGAGACCCTTCCCAAGGGGATCCAGGATAATTCCTCAGGAATTCTTCCCCATCATCTCCAGCCACTTATGAGCCAAAAAAATATCCCAGAGAATCTTCGGGAATGTTCATCCCTCTGTTGTTCTTCACCCCATCCCTCTGTTAAAGAGCTGGAATACCCAAAAATCTCAGAGTTTGGGGGTCCCAGGTCCAGCCCCACATCCCTGGGAAATTCCACAGGGGGCAAGTGGGAAAAAAGGGAAAAGAGGGAGATGGGGAAATGGAAGGAGAGGAGAAGGTTGGGAAAGACAGAAGGAAGGAAGGAAGGAAGGAAGGAAGGAAGGAAGGAAGGAAGGAAGGAAGGAAGGAAGGAAGGAAGGAAGGAAGGAAGGAAGGAAGGAAGGAAGGATGGATGGATGGATGGATGGATGGATGATGGATGGATGGATGGATGCATGGAGGGATGGATGGATGGATGGAGGAATGGGTGATGGATGGATGGATGATGGATCCATGGATGGATGGATGGATGGATGGATGATGGATGGATGGATGGATGGATGATGGATGGATGATGGATGGATGGATGGATGATGGATGGATGGATGGATGGATGGATGGATGGATGATGGATGGATGGATGGATGGATGGATGGATGGATGGATGGATGGATGGATGGATGGACGGATGGATGATGGATGGATGGATGGATGGATGGATGGATGGATGGATGGATGGATGGACAGATGGATGGATCCATGGATGGTGACAAGAGCAGGGGACAATCTGCCCATCTCCCAGCTCCCCCATGGTGTATTTGACCCTCATCCCGAGCCAATCCCTGGGACCAGGGGGGGTCCATCCCTTTTAGGGGGGAACATCCCCTTCCGGGGGTACCTCCCTGTGTGTCCCGCAGTGCCAGCTGTGCTCTGGTCCCTAGGGGGGTGACAGCCACCACCTGGCGCTGCAGAGGATGGCGGGGGACCTGCTGTCCCTGCGCCGCCGTGTCGCCAGCCTGGAGGCGGAGAACGGGCACCTGCGGCACAGCCTGGCCCGGCTGCGGGAGCCGGCCCAGCTCCGCGGCACCGACAGCGATGTGCTGACCCGGGACGAGCTGCTGGACAGGCTGGGTGCGTGCGGGCACACAGGGCACTGCCACCCTGCCGGGGTGACAGGGATGTGGCGTGTCACCATGGGGATGGGCAGGGTAGGCCGGGCACTGCCACCTTGCCTGGGTGATGGGGACAAGGCACATTATCCTGGGGACAGGCAGGAAACACTGCACACTGCCACTCTTGGTGGGTGACAGGGGTGTGGCATGTCACCCTGGGCACGGGCAGGGCACGCTGGGCACTGCCACCCCGAGTGGGTGACAGTGACAGGTGACAGGGACATAGTGCTTCCTTACAGCCACCCTGGGGTGTGAGCTGGGCACTGCCACCCTGGGTGGGTGACTGGGACGTGGTGTGTCACCATGGGGACAGGCAGGGCCATGCTGGGCACTGCCATCCCGGGTGGTGACAGGGCTGTCCCCGCAGCCACCCCGGGTGGGTGACAGGGCTGTCCCCGCAGCCACTCCGGGTGGGTGACAGGTCTGTCCCCGCAGCCATCCTGTCCCGCGAGCTGGCGGCGGGCGCGGCGGAGCTGCGGGCGCTGCTGGACCGGGTGCAGCGGCTGCAGAACGAGCTGATCCGGGTACGGCCCCGCGGGCACGGCGGGCACCCGGGGCTGTCCCGGGGCTGTCCCGGGGCCGTGCCCGGCACTCGCGGGGCTTCTCCCGCAGAGGAACGACCGCGAGCAGGAGCTGGTGCTGCTCCAGCGGCGGCAGCAGTGGGCACTGAGGCGCTGCCAGCACAGGGCGGCCGAGGCCGGGGCGCTGCAGCGGGCGCTGAGGCAGCAGGACAAGGTGACACGGCCCGGGTGACAAGGACGGGTTTGGGGACACCGCCAGCCCCCCCTCCCCGGCCCTGTCCCGGCGCTGGGGACACGGGGACAGCGGTGCCCTGTGCCCAGGTGATCGAGGCCATGGAGCGGCTGCTGCTGCGGGACAGGAGCGCCGAGAGAGCCGCGGGTGCGTGCTGGGGACAGCGACACTCGGGGGTGTCCCCAGTTTTCCCTGGGATGGTCCGGGGTGGGTGCGGGGGACAGTGACGCTCCGGGATGTCCCCGATCCTCCCTGGAATGTCCCCAACCCTCTGGGGACCGGGATGGTCCAGGGTGGGCACGAGAGAGCCGCGGGTGAGTGCAGAGGGGACAGCGACATTCAGGGATGTCCCCGATCCTCCCTGGAATGTCCCCAACCCTCTGGGGACCGGGATGGTCCAGGGTGGGCACGAGAGAGCCGCGGGTGAGTGCAGAGGGGACAGCGACACTCAGGGATGTCCCCGGATGTCCCCGGGATGGCCCGGGGTGGGCAGGAAGGGACAGTGACACTCAGGGATGTCCCCAACTGTCCCCAGGATGGCCCGGGGTGGGCAGGAAGGGACAGCGACACTCAGGGGTGTCCCCAACCCTCCCTGGGGACTGGGATGGTCCAGGGTGGGCAGGAGGGGACAGCGACACTCGGGGGGTCCCCAGTTGTCCCTGGGATGGCCCGGGTTGGCAGGAGCGGACAGGGACACTCAGGGATGTCCCCAACGCTCAGGGATGTCCCCCGGCAGGGATTCCCTCATTCCCGAGCCCCCGGGCAGGGCAGAGGCCGGGGTTCGCTGTCCCCCTGTCCCTGCGCAGGGAGGGACGCGGGACACGTCCCGCTGTCCCCCCAGAGGTGCCACCCCACAGGTGCCACCCCACAGGTGCCACCCCACAGGTGCCACCCTGGCGGCGCTGCTGGCCCAGAAGCGGCTGCGGGAGGAGCCGGCGGGACCCGCCCGGGCCGCGGTGAGAGCGGGAGGGGACACGGGGGTGGCACCGGGGGTGGTACCGGGACAGAGGGGACACGGCACGGGGGTGGTACCGGGACAGAGGGGACACGGGGGTGGCACGGGGGACAGAGGGGACAAGGCCCGGGGGTGGTACCGGGACAGAGGGGACAAGGCCCGGGGGTGGTACCGGGACAGAGAGGACACGGGGGTGGCACGGGGGACAGAGGGGACACGGGGGTGACACCGGAGACAGAGGGGACAGAGGGGACACGGCACCGGGGGTGGTACCGGGACAGAGGGGACACAGGGACGACACAGGGCACAGAGGGGACACGGGGGTGGCAGCGGGGACAGCCGGACACGCCGCGGGGGTGGCACCGGGCACAGAGGGGACACGGGGGTGACCCCGGGGACAGCCGGACACGCCGCGGGGGTGGCAGCGCTGCGGGGCCGGTGCCCAGCCGCCGCTCCCGTGCCCGCAGTGGCTCCCGGGGCCCGCGGAGAAGCTGGAGCTGCTGGCGCAGCTGGAGCGGGAGCGGGGCCGGGCCCGGGCGCTGGAGAGGCAGGTGGGCACCGCGGGGTCATGTGGGGTCACCCACAGGGGTTTGGGGTCACCCAGGGTGGTTTGGGATCACCTGGCGTGGTTTGGGGTCGCCCAGTGTGGTTTGGGGTGACCCACAGGGGTTTGGGGTCACCCAGTGTGTTTTGGGGTCCCAGAGCCCGTTTTGGGGTCATGTAGCCCTTTTTGGGATGCCCCGGCCCGGTTTGGGGTCTCCCATCATGGTTTGGGGTCCCCCATGGCAGTTTGGGGTCCCTCAGCCCGTTTTGGGGTCCCCATGGTGGTGTGGGGTCTCCCATGGGGGTTTGGGGTCAGTCCCAGCCCATTTGGGGTCAGTCCCAGCCCGTTTGGGGTCAGTCCCAGCCCGTTTGGGTTCCCCAGCCCGTTTGGGGTCAGTCCCAGCCCGTCTGGGGTCAGTCCCAGCCCGTTTGGGGTCTGTCCCAGCTGCAGGACGCCGCCCGGAGCTGGGCCCGGGGCCAGCAGGAGTTGGGGACGCGCCTGCGGGAGCACGGCCTGGGCCTGGTGAGCGCGGGGACAGGGGACACCTGTGACCTACAGTGACACCGGTGACCTACAGCAACCTACAGAGTGACCCTACAGTGACCCTACAGTGACACCACTGTCCCCAGTGTCCCAGTGTCCCCAATGTCCCTGGTGTCCCCAATGTCCCCAATGTCCCCACTGACCCCAGTGTCCCCACTGACCCCAATGTCCCCAGTGTCCCCAATGACCCCAATGTCCCTGGTGTCCCCAGTGTCCCCACTGACCCCTATGTCCCTGGTGTCCCCATGTCCCCAATGTCCCCACTGACCCCAATGTCCCTGGTGTCCCCAATGTCCCCCGTGTCCCCAATGTCCCCAGTGTCCCCAGTGTCCCCTGCCCACCCCAGAAGGGGCTGGTTCCCCCCATGGGTGCCCCCCTGTGCCCCCAGACCCCCCAGGCCCTTTCCAAGCGCCTTTCCCATGGAGCAGAGGCCAGGCAGAACATTCCAGAACATTCCAGAGGTTCCAGGACATTCCAGAGGCTCGGGGGAGCTCGGTGGGACCCCCAGCAGCCAGAGGGGACCCCCAACCCACCCCAAATCCCCCTCCCCGCGGGGCGGCCCAGCTCTGCCTGCCCCGCACAGCGCAGCCTCGAGCCGAGGCCGCGGCCCCGGCAGAGTCCCCGCTGTCCCCAAAGGCCACCGCGGGAGACGTGGCGGTGTCCCCGGGGTGTCCCCTGCTCAGGGCTGGCCCTCGAGGGGCCGCAGGGTCAGCTGGATGGGCTGGTCCGGGACCAGGATCAGGTCGAACTTGGTGCCGATCTCCACGGCCCGCATGGTCTCGATCTTGAAGTTCTCCAGGATCTGGGGTGGAGGGGACATGGCCGTGGGGCCGGGGGGCTTTGGGGACACCGCAGCAAGGCCCAGGGTGACCTTCGAGGCCACTCTGAGCCGAGCCAAACCAGCATTCCACAGGACGGGCCCTGCGGCCACTGCGCTGTCCCCTCCCGTCGGGGACCCTGTGGGACAGACCCCACGGCCACCGCGCTGTCCCCTCCCATCGGGGACCCTGTGGGACAGACCCCACAGCCACCGCACTGTCCCCTCCCGTCGGGGACCCTGTGGGACAGACCCCACGGCCACCGCGCTGTCCCCTCCCATCGGGGACCCTGTGGGACAGACCCCACAGCCACCGTGCTGTCCCCTCCCATTGGGGACCCTGTGGACAGACCCCACAGCCACCGCACTGTCCCCTCCCATTGGGGACCCCACAGGACAGACCCCACAGCCACCGTGCTGTCCCCTCCCATTGGGGACCCCACAGGACAGACCCCACAGCCACCGCGCTGTCCCCTGGCATTGGGGACCCTACAGGATGGACCCCACAACCACCGCACTGTCCCTTCACATTGGGGACCCCGTGTGACAGACCCCATGGCCATGGCACTGTCCCCTCATGCTGGAAACGCCACAGCACAGACCCCACGGCCACCATGCTGTCCCCTCCTGTTGGGGACTCTGCAGGATGGACCCCACGGCCACTACACTGTCCACTGATGTCAGGGACCCTGTGTGACAGACCCCACGGCCACGGCGCTGTCCCCCGGCGCAGGGGACAGGGGACACTCACGTGCATGAGGAAGAGCTGCATCTCCAGCTCGGCGATGCGGCGGCCCAGGCACTGGCGGGGCCCGAAGCCGAGGCCGAGCCCCAGGAATGGTTTGGGGCCGGCCTGCAGCCAGCGCTGCGGGAGGAAGCGCTCGGGCCGCGGGAACACGGCGGGGTCACGGCCCATGGCGTACAGCCCCACCTGCACCAGCGTCTGCGGAGTGGTGGGGACAGGGCAGCGTGTCACCGTGTCACTGTGTCCTTGTGTCACCGTGTCCTTCTGTCCTGGTGTCCTTGAATCCTCATGTCCCTGTGTCTCCACATTGCCGCTTCCCCATGTCCCCCTGTCCTCATGTCACCACATCCCCATGTCCCCATGTTCTCGTGTCCTCATCCCCTCATGTCCCCGTGTCCCCATGTCCCCATGTCCCCATATCCCCATGTCCCTGTGTCCCCATGTCCCTGTGTCCCCGTGTCCCCATATGCCTATGTCTCCATGTCCCCGTGTCCCCATATCCCTATGTCTCCATGTCCCCATGTCCCCGTGTCCCTGTGTCCCTATGTCCCCATGTCCCCATGTCCCCATGTCCCCATGTCCCCGTGTCCCCATGTCTCCCCACCCCCTATCCCCATGTCCCCGTGTCCTCGTGTCTCCGTGTCCCCCCATCCCCGGGTCCCCATGTCCTGGTGGTGTCCCCATGTCCCGGTGGTGTCCCCGTGTCCCGGTGGTGTCCCGGTGTCCCCTCACCCCGGGCGGGATGCGGTAGTCCTGCAGGATGACCTCCTGCGTGGTGTACCTCTGCAGGGTCACGGCCACCGGGTGCAGCCTGCACGACAGTGACACCGCGGCCTTGGGGACACTCCGGGGAGGAAGGGCGTGTCCTCCTCACCTGAGCCCTCCTCCTCCTCACCTGAGTGTCTCCTTGATGGTGGCCTTGAGCAGCCGTGTGGATTTCAGCATCTTCTCACGGTCGCCGCCTGCCTCGCGTTTGGCTGCCAGGACCTCAGCCCGCAGCTGCTCCTGCACGCCCGGGGCCCGCGCCAGCTCCAGCATGGCCCACTGCAGGGTCATGGACGTCTGGGGGACAGACACAGGGCACACAGCTGCCAGGACCTGCTCCTGCCGGCCCAGAGCTCCCAGGACCTGCTCAGCCCTGCCAGGACCTGCTCCTGCCTGGCCCAGACCTGCCAGGACCTGCTCAGCCCTGCCAGGACCTAGTCAGCGCTGCCAGGACCTGCTCTGTGCAGCCAGGACCTGCTCAGTGGTGCCAGGACCTGCTCAGCGCTGCCAGGACCTGCTCAGTGGTGCCAGGACCTGCTCAGCCCTTCCAGGACTTGCTCCTGCCGGCCCAGAGCTCCCAGAACCTGCTCAGCCCTGCCAGGACCTGCTCCTGCCGGCCCAGAGCTCCCAGGACCTGCTCAGTTGTGCCAGGACCTGCTCAGCCCTTCCAGGACTTGCTCCTGCCGGCCCAGAGCTCCCAGAACCTGCTCAGCCCTGCCAGGACCTGCTCCTGCCGGCCCAGAGCTCCCAGGACCTGCTCAGCCCTGCCAGGACCTTCTCCTGCCCAGCTTGGTGCTTCCCCACCCAACACCATCCAGGACCTTCTCCCTGCCCCATCCAGGACTTTCTTCCTGCCCCACATAACACCAACCAGGACCTTCTCCTTGACCCAACCAGCACCAGGCATGACCTTCTCCCTGCCTGCCCCAGCCAGCCCCATCCACGACCTTCTTCCTGTCTCACCTATCACCAGCCAGGACCTTCTCCCTGATCCACCCAGGACCTTCTCCCTGCCTGCCCCAGCCAGCCCCATCCACGACCTTCTCCCTGTCTCACCTATCACCAGCCAGGACCTTCTCCTTGACCCACTCAACACCATCCACGACCTTCTCGCTGCCCCACCCAGAACCTTCTCCCTCCCTGCCCCACCTAGGACCTTCTCCCTGCCTGTCCCACCTATCACCAGCCAGGACCTTCTCCCTGCCTGTCCCAACACCAACCAGGACCTTCTCCCTGCCCAATCCAGAACCTTCTCCCTCCCTGCCCCACCCAGGATTTTCTCCCTGCCTGTCCCACCTATCACCAACCAGGACCTTCCCCCTGCCTGCCCCAACACCAGCCAGGACCTTCTCCCTGTCCCACCCATCACCAGCCAGGACCTTCTCCCTGTCGGTACCAACACCAACCAGGACCTTCTCCCTGTTCCACTCTGCCCCACCCAGGACCTTCTCCCCGCCTGCCCTAGCACCAACCAGGATTTCTCCCTGCCCCACCCAGGACCTTCTCCCTGTCCAATCCAGAACCTTCTCCCTCCCTGCCCCTCCATCACCACCCAGGACATTTTCCCTGCCCCAGCCAGCACCACCCAGGACCTTCTCCCTTCCCAACCCAGGACCTTCTCCCTGCCTACCCAACCCAGCACCACCCAGGACCTTCTCCCTCCCAACCCCGGCCATCACCAGCCAGGACCTTTTCCCTGAACCACCCATCACCACCCAGGACCTTATCCCTGCCTGTCCCATCACCACCCAGGACCTTCTCCTTGTGCCAACCAGGACCTTCTTCCTGCCTGTCCTATCACCACCCAGGACCTTCTCCCTGCCCAATCCAGGACCTTCTCCCTGTCCCACCCATCACCACCCACGACCTTCTCCCTGCCCAATCCAGGACCTTCTCCCTGCCTGTCCCAGCCCCACCCAGGACCTTCTCCCCACCCCAGCCAGGCCCTTGTCCCTGTCCCGTCCCCAGGCTGCACCGTGTCCACGCCCCCAGCCATCATCTCGGTGACGCTGGCGCGGATGTCGTCCAGGGGCAGCTTGTCGCGCAGGATGAGGTTGCCCAGGATGCCCACGTGCTCCTGGCGGCTCTTGCGCTGCAGCCGCAGGTCCCGGTACACGTTCTGGATGCACTTGTCCGCTGAGGGGACACCGCGGGGCAGGAGGGGACATCAGCGTCGCCGCCCTGGGGGTGGCGCGGCGGTGAAACCGCCCCAGAGGCGTCAGCGCGGGGGAAACGGGTTTGTAGGAGATTTTAGTATTTATGTGTAAATTTTGAGGTAAGAAACGCCGATTTAGGAACGTTGTGGAAGAGGATGGTGAAGTTGAGAGAGAAGTTGGACTGGGAGCGGGTTTTGGAGGGTGGGTTTGTAAGAAAGGTGGGGAATTCTGGAGAAGTGGAACGATGGAAGGTGGGCTGGAGTGGGATTTATCGGGAGCAGTTTCAGATGGTTTGAGGTGTCTGTGGGGTGGGGTGGGGAAAATGGGTGAAAAAATGGTGATGGGGTGACCACAGAGGTGGCAGGGCGAGGTGTCCCCAGAGGTGACAGGGCATGGTGACAAAGCGAGGTGTCCCCAGAGCTGAAAGGGTGAGGTGACAGGGTGAGGTGGCAGGGTGAGGTGTCCCCAGAGGTGGCAGGGTGAGGTGACAAGGCAAGGTGACTGGGCGAGATGACAAGGAGAGGTGTCTCCAGAGTTGGAAGGGCAAGGTGTCCCCAGAGCTGACAGGTCGAGGTGGCAGGGCAAGGTGACAGGGCGAGGTGTCCCCAGACGTGGCAGGATGAGGTGACAGGGTGAAGTGACAGAGCGAGGTGTCCCCAGAGATGACAGGGTGAGGTGACAGGGAGAGGTGTCCCCAGAGGTGGCAGAGCAAAGTGGCAGGGAGAGGTGGCGGGATGAGGTGTCCCCAGAGGTGACAGGTGAGGTGGCAGGGTGAGATGACAGGACAAGGTCGCAGGGTAAGGTGTCCCTAGAGGTGACAGGGCAAGGTGACAGGGTAAGGTGTCCCCAGAGGTGACAGATTGAGGTGGCAGGGTGAGGTGTCCCCAGAGGTGTCTCCAGAGATGTCCCCAGAGGTGACAGGGCAAGGTGACAGGTTGAGGTGGCAGGGCGAGGTGACAGAGCGAGGTGTTCCCAGAGGTGACAGGGCATGGTGGCAGGGTGAGGTGACAAGTCAAGGTGTCCCCAGAGGTGGAAGAGCGAGGTGGCAGTGTGAGGTGACAGGGCAAGATGACAGGGCAAGGTGGCATGGAGAGGTGACAAGGCAAGATGTCCCCAGAGGTGGCAGGGTGAGGTGACAGGGTGAGGTGTCCCCAGAGGTGTCCCCAGAGGTGGCAGGGTGAGGCGGCAGGGTGAGGAGACAGGGCAAGGTGGCAGAGTGAGGTGACAGGGTGAGGTGTCCCCCGGGGTGACAGGGTGAGGTGACAGGGTGAGGTGTCCCCAGAGGTGACACGGGTGGTGGCACTGACCCTGGTAGAAGATGGCGTCCCAGGCCTGCACGTGCTGGCGCCAGGTGTGGCTGCGCAGGCGCCGCAGCAGCGCGGGCGGCAGGTACAGCATGGGCGCCGTGGTGTGGAACATGCGCGACACGGCCTCGATGAAGCGCTGCGCCTCGGGCTGCACGAAATCCTGCAGCAGCCCCAGGCGCTCGCCGTACAGCACGTGGCACACCGCTGGGGACGGGACACGGCATTGTCATTGTCATTGTCCCCATGGGCACAGGGACCTCCCCGTACAGCACGTGGCATACTGCTGGGGACCGGACAGGGACGTGTCATTGTCATTGTCATTGTCATTGTCATTGTCATTGTCATTGTCATTGTCATTGTCCCCATGGGCACAGGGACCAGCCCCAGGCACTCCCCGTACAGCACGTGGCACACCACTGGGGACGGGATACGGACGTGTCATTGTCATTGTCCCCATGAGCACAGGGACCTCCCCGTACAGCACATGGCACACCGCTGGGGACTGGACATGGCATTGTCATTGTCATTGTCCCCATGGGCACAGAGACCTCCCTGTACAGCATGTGGCACACCGCTGGGGACCGGACATGTCATTGTCATTGTCTTTGTCATTGTCATTGTCCCCATGGGCACAGGGACCTCCCCGTACAGCATGTGGCACACCGCTGGGGACTGGACATGTCATTGTCATTGTCATTGTCATTGTCATTGTCATTGTCATTGTCATTGTCATTGTCATTGTCCCCATGGGCACAGGGACCAGCCCCAGGTGCTCCCCGTACAGCATGTGGCACATGGCTGGGGGACAGTGTCCATCAGGGACACGTCCCTGTCCCCAGGGCCATGGAGACCTGGCCCAGGTGCACCCAGTGACCCTCAGGGACACGTCCCTGTTCCCAAGGCCACCTCCAGCCTTGCCGTGGCCATGTTTGTCCCCGAGGGGCTGGCATTGTCACCAGCTGGTGGCCAGTGAAGGACAAATGGCCGCTCTGTCAGCAGGGTGGGGGTTTGTTTGGGGTTCTTTTGGGCTTCTTTTGGGGAAGGTTTTGGGGTTTGTTTGGGGTTCTTTTAGGGGGTTTTGGGGGTCTGTTTGGGGTTCTTTTGGGCTTCCTTTGGGCTCCTTTGGTGGTGTTTTGTTTGGTCACTCACACTCGAGGGCGAAGCGGAAGAGCTCCTGGCTGAAGTCGCCGCTCCAGCAGCCGCTGAGCCCCGCCTGGGCCCGCGCGCGCCGCACGAAATCCTCGCCCACGGCGCTGAGCAGGGGCACGAAGCCGGGCACGGCCGCGGGCGCCAGCGCCTCCTTGTTGAGCAGCAGCCGCTCCGAGCGCCACGCCTCGCCCGTCCTGCACGGGGACACGGCCGCTGTCACCCCCGGAGCGCCGACAGTGTCCCCAAGGCCCTCCGGCCGTGCTACGCGCCCTGCGCTGGGAGTCTGGACTTGGGGTCCCCACTTATTTGAGGAGCCCGGATTTGGGGTCCCCCAATCGCTTGAGGAGCCCAAATTTGGGGTCCCCACTCCTGGGGATCTGGTGTCCCCACTCACTTGAGGAGTGACAGAAGCCCAAATTTGGGGTCCCGACTTATTTGAAGAGTCTGGATTTGGGGTCCCCCAATCGCTTGAGGAGCCCAGATTTGGGGTCCCCACTTATTTGAGGAGCCCAGAATTGGGGTCCCCCAATCGTTTGAGGAGCCCAAATTTGGGGTCCCCACTGCTGGGGATCTGGTGTCCCCACTTGCTTGAGGAGTGACAGAAGCCCAAACTTGGGGTCCCCACTTATTTGAGGAGTCTGGATTTGGGGTCCCCCAATCACTTGAGGAGCCCAAATTTGGGGCCCCCACTTATTTAAAGAGTCTGGATTTGGGATCCCCCAATCACTTGAGGAGCCCAAATTTGGGGTCCCCACTTATTTGAGGGGCCCAGATTTGGGGTCCCCCAATTGCTTCAGGAGCCCAAATTTGGGGTCCCCACTTATTTGAGGAGCCTGGATTTGGGGTCTCCCCAGTCACCTGAGGAGCCCAGATTTGGGGTCCCCACTCCTGGGGACCTGGTGTCCCCACTCACTTGAGGAGTGACAGAAGCCCAGATTTGGGGTCCCCACTTACTTGAGGAGCATCAGGAGCCCAGAACTGGGGTCCCCCAATCACTTGAGGAGCCCAAATTTGGGGTCCCCAATTATCTGAGGAGCCCAGATTAGGGATCCCCACTCACTAGAGGGGATTTGGGGTCCCTACTCACTTGAGGCACCTGGGTTTGGGGTCCCCACTCACTTGAGGAGCAACAGGAGCTGGGATTTGGGGCCCCAATCACTTGAGGAGTGACAGGTGCCCAGATTTGGGGTCCCCACTCACTGGAGGGGATTTGGGGTCCACACTCACTTGAGGAGCAATAGAAGCCCAGATTTGGGGTCCTCAATCACTTGAGAGGATTTGGGGTCCCCCACTCACTTGAGGAGTGTCAGGAGCCCAGATATGAGGTCCCCACTCCTGGGGACTTGGGGTCGGCACTCAGTGGAGAGGATTTGGGATGGGCACTCCCTTGAGGAGCTTGGATTTGGGGTACCCATTCCCTTGAAGAGTCCAGGTTTGGAGTCCCTGCTCCGTTTTTGGGGTCCCCACTCACTTGAGCAGCATGCCGTAGGGTTTGGGGTTTTTGGGGTGGCACTCACTTGAGCAGCACGCCGTAGGGTTTGTTGCGGAAGTCCCTGTAGGCCACCCATGGCGGGACGCGGAAGCGCTCGGGCAGGGCCCCCTCGGCCTGGAACAGCGTGGCCGCGTCGCCGGGAGTGACGATGTTCACGCTCTCGTAGGTGCCCAGCTTCTCCCTGGGGACCCCAAAATCAGCACCCCTGCCCTGGGGGGGCCTGTCCCCATGGCAGTGTCCTGTCCCCATGGCAGTGTCCCATCTTGTCCCCATGGCAGCGTCCTGTCCTGTCCCTATGGCAATGTCCTGTCCTGTCCTGTCCCCATGGCAGTGTCCTGTCCCTATGGCAATGTCCTGTCCTCATGGGAATGTCCTGTCCTATGGCAATGTCCTGTCCTGTCCTGTCCTGTCCCCTATGGCAGTGTCCTGTCCTGTCCCCATGGCAGTGTCCTGTCCCATTCTCCTGGCAATGTCCTGTCCCCATGGCAGTGTCCTGTCCCATTCTCCATGGCAATGTCCTGTCCTGTCCCCGTGGCAATGTCTTGTCCTGTGCCCCTGGCAATGTCCTGTCCCCCTGGCAATGTCCTGTCCCCATGGCAATGTCCTGTCCCCATGGCAATGCCCTGTCCCCGTTATCCCCAAATCCCGCAGCCACAGGGCCCTGTCCCACAGTCCCTGTCCCTCCCTGGGCATGGGGACTGTCCCCCTTGACCCACAGTCCCTGTCCCCTCTTGACCTTCACGGTCCCTGTCCCCTCCCACCCCACAGACCCTGTCCTCTCCCTGGGCACGGTCCCTGTCCCCTCCTGCTCCAGGTTCCCTGTCCCCTCCCTGGGCACAGGACCTGTCCCCTCCTGTCCCTCAGTCCCTGTCCCCTTCCCTCTTGTCCCTCACGGTGTCCCCAAGCTGGGCCAGGCTCCTCCAGCAGCTCAGCCCCGGACTGGGAAAGCAGCCGGGCTGGGGACAGGGCAGGGGACAGGGCAGGGGACCAGGGAGGGGACACGGGCTAGGGACATGGGTGGGGGTAGAGGCAGGGGCCACAGGGAGGGGACAGACATGGGGACACAGGCAATGGACATGGGCAGGGGACATGGGAGGGGACGGGGCAGAGTGCAGGGCTGGGGACACGGGAGGGGGCACAGCAGGGGACAGGGGACACGGGGAGGTGATGCAGGGAGGGGACACAGGCAGGGCAGCGGGCAGGGGACAGGGGGTGGGAACATGGGCAGAGGACACGGGAGGGGACACGAGGAGAGTACCCGGGCAGAGGATCGGGGAGGGGACACAGGGTGGGGACACGGGAGGGGACACGGTCAGGGGACAGGGTCAGAGGACAGGGCAGGGGACACAGCGGGGTGACAGGGGCAGGGTAGACAGGGAGAATACACGGGGAGGGGACCCGGGGTGGGGACACGAGCTGGGGACACGGGAGGGGTGACAGGGGAAGGGTAGACAGGGAGGGGACACGGGGAGGGGACACAGGGAGGGGACAAGAGGGAGTACACGGGGAGGGGAGAGGGCAGGGGACAGGGGCAGGGGACTGGGCAGGAGACGCGGGAGGGGACATGGGAAGGGACACAGGATGGGGACATGGGAGGGGACAGAGGCAGGGGACCGAGCAAGGGATATGGGAGGGGGCACGAGCAGGGCACACGGGGAATGAACTCGGGGAGAGGACCGGGCAGGGGACAGGAGCAGGGAACACGGGAGGTGACATGGGCAGGGGACATGGGAGGGGACACAGGGAGGGGACAGGGGCAGGGGACCGAGCAGGGGACACAGGGAGGGGACACGAGGAAAGTACACGGGGAGAGAACCGGGCAGGGGACACAGAGCGGGGACACGGGAGGGGACACAGGGAGGGGACGCAGAGGGGACACGGGAGGGGACCTAATAAGGGATACAGGAGGGGACACGAGGAGAGTATCGGGGAGGGGACACAGGGAGGGGACACGGGTGGAGGCAGAGGCAGGGGACATGGGAAGGGGACACAGGGAAGGGATGCAGGGAGGGGACATGGGGAGGGGACACGGGCAGAGGACCAAGCAGGGCACACAGGGAGGGGACACGGGGAGGGGACACGGGGAGGGGACACAGGGAGGGGACGCGAGGAGAGTGCACAGGGAGAGGAGCGGGCAGGTGACACAGGGGGGTGACAGAAGCAGGGTACACAGCGACAGGAGCGGGCAGGGGACGCGGGCAGGGGACACGGGCAGGGGACAGGGCCAGCTGACCTGTAGATGGGCCCGAAGCGGCGGAACTTGCCGGCCATGCTGAGGTGCAGGGTGCTGAGGCCGCCCTCCCGCCAGAAGCGGTACAGGTTGAGCCAGCCCGCCCGCCACTCGCCCGGCACCTGGTTAAAGGGCCGGGGGGCCGAGGGGACAGCCGGGGGGACAGCCGGGGGCACAGCGCCCGCAGCCCCCCCGAGCCGGCGACACGGCCCCGCTGAGGCTCGGGGACATCCCCGCAGCGCTCCGGCCTTGGTGACAACTTGGGCGAGCATGGGGAGGGCGGCCCGGAGGGACGCGGTGGCCTCGCTCTTATGCCGAGCTCCCGCCGGGGACAGCCCCCAGCGACAGCGACACGGCCGGGGCTGGCGCAGCCCGCCCCAGAGCGGCCCCGGGACAGGTGACAGCGCGGGGTGGCCTTGGGAGAAGGGCGGGATGTGCCCCGAAAGCGATAACGAGGCGCGGGGCAGGGCACCCCGGCCGGGGACAGCCTTGGGGGCCGCCAGCCAGGGTCACCCCGGCGGGGGTGGCCTTGGGGACGCGGTGCCACTGCTGGGGGCGCCTCACGTGCCCCGAGCCGGGGGCGGGCCCGGCATGCCCGGGCTCTGTCCCAAATCCCAAACGCCAAACCCCAAACTCCAAACCCCAAATGCCAAGTCCCAAACTCCAAACCCCAAATGCCAAACCTCAAATCCCAAACTCCAAACCCCAAATCCCAAACTCTAAACCCCAAACCCCAAATCCGCAACCCCCAAATCCCAAATCTCGAACTCCAATCCCCAAATCCGCAACCCCCAAATCCCAAATCCCAAACCTCAAATCCCAAACCCCAAATTCCCAAACTCCAAACCCCAAATCTCAAATCCCAATCCCCAGACCTCAAACCCCAAATCCCAAACCTCAAATCCCAAATCCCAAACTCCAAATCACAAATCCCAAACCCCAAATCCCAAACCCCAAACCCCAAAACCCCAAACTCCAAATCCCAAACCCCAATTCCCAAACTCCAAACCCCAAAACCAAAACCCCAAATCCCAAAACCCAGATCCCAAACCTCAAATCCCAAACTCCAAACTCCAAACCCCAGATCCCAAATCCCAAGCTCCAAACCCCAAGCCCCAAATCCCAAACACCCACTGGGAGCTTTTGGGAATGACTTTTGGGGTGTCCCGAGCCGGAGACAAAGCTTGTCCCTTGTCCCTTGTCTTGTCCCTTGTCCCTTGTCCCCAGGTGCTGGGCTGGGGGACAATAGGGAGGGGGACACGGGGGTCCCCTCTTTGGGGTGTCCCCGGGACAGGGATGAGCAGCGGGGCTGGCGGCGGATGCGACATCGGCGACAAACACCGGGGGGCGCGCCGGGCCCGTCAGTGCCACCGCGCGGGGACAGCGCCGGTCCCCTCCCTGCGCGGAGCGCGGAGCTGTCCCCTGCCAGGCCGCAGGGGCTGTCCCCTCCTGTCCCATGGTCCTTGTCCCCTCCTGTCCCCTGCCAGGCCGCAGGAGCTGTCCCCTCCTGCCCTGCGGGCCCTGTCCCCTCGTCCCCATGGTCCCTGTCTCCTCCTGTCCCCTCCGAGGTCCAGGATCTGTCCCCTGCTGTCCCTGTCCCTTCCTGTCCCTGTCCCCATTGCTGTCCCAGCCCCAAACCCCACCGGCTGCAGCCCCACACCTTGGGGACATGGTGACACAGTGCCACCCCCTCCTGTCCCCCTGCGCTGGGCCCAGGGGACACGGAGGGACACCGAGTGACACTGAGGGACATCAGGGGGCATGGAGGGACACCAAGGGACACAGAGGGACACTGAGGGACACTGAGGGACACTGGGGGACACTGAGGGACATGGAGGGACACTGAGGGACACTGGGGGACACTGGGGGACACTGAGGGACATGGAGGGACACCAGGGGACATGGAGGGACACTGAGGGACAAGGAGGGACACAGAGGGACACCGAGGGACACAGAGGGACACTGGGGGACACAGAGAGACATGGAGGGGCACTGAGGGATGCAGAGGGACACTGAGGGACATGGAGGGACACCAGGGGACATGGAGGGACACTGTGGGATGCCGAGAGACACAGAGGGACACTGGGGGACACAGAGAGACATGGAGGGACATGGAGGGACGCGGAGGGACACAAAGGGATGCTGGGGGACATGGAGAGACATGGAGGGACATGGAGGGACACCGAGGGACACCGAGGGACATGGAGGGACGCCGAGGGATGCAGATGGACACTGAGGGACACTGGAGGACACTGAGGGACACTGAGGGATGTGGAGGGACACCAAGGGACGCAGAGGGACACTGGGGGACACCGAGGGACACACAGTGAAAGAAACTCATGCATATGCAGGGTTACAAAAGGAATCGGGATTCCTCTGCCTCAAGCGTAATAAACTGTATAAAATATCCCTGCTGGAAACGGCGCTCGTGAGCAGAGAGAGCTCTGATGGGATGGAGGCGGATCCAGGCTCACCCAGCACTGACCCGATCCCAGGATCAGCGCTGTCCCTTTGGCTATGGGGTTTTGAGGATTGTATTTTTGTCACAGAAAAGAAAAACTTTTCACATTTTGATAATTTATAATGCCTGCAATCCCGGCTCTGGTGGATCCAGGGGGATCCCCATCCCAGCGGGAAAGATTCCCGGGGTGCTGCTCTGGGGGGTCCCAGCAGCTCTGGAATTCCACCCGTGGGCATATGGGATGGTCCTGCATGGCAAGTCCTCTTCCTGGAGCACCCCCGGGCTGCAACAGCCCCAAAATGGGGAAAAAAACCCCAAACGCTCCGGTGGTTTTTATTTGAGTTGTGTGGAACAGCCCCAAAAATGGGGAAAAAAACCCCAAATGCTCCCTTGTTTGAGTCGTGTGGAACAGCCCCAAAAATGGCTCTGGAAAAAGCCCCAAATGCTCCTGGTGGGTTTTGTATGAGTTGTGTGGAACATCCCCGAAAATGACCTTGGGGAAAAAACCCCAAATGCTGCTGGTGGGTTTTGTTTGAGTTGTGTGGAACAGCCCCAAAAATGGGGAAAAAAACCCCAAACGCTCCTGGTGGGTTTTGTACGAGTTGTGTGGAACATCCCCAGAAATGACCTTTGGGAAAAAACCCCAAATGCTCCTGGTGGTTATTGTTTGAGTTGTACGGAACAGCCCCAAAAATGGGAAAAAAACCCCAAATGCTCCTGGTGGGTTTTGTATGAGTTGTGTGGAACAGCCCCAAAAATGGGGAAAAAACCCCAGATACTCCCTTGTTTGAGTCGTGTGGAACAGCCCCAAAGATGGCTCTGGAAAAAGCCCCAAAGGCTCCCGGTGGTTTTGTTGTTGTTTAGGGTTTTCTATAGGGCAGGGGGCTCCCTCCGGAGGTCCCTATAGGGGTATCTGTGGGGCAGGGAGCTCTCCGCTGTGCCTGTGCCGGGAAAAGGCTGGAAGAGCCGCTGGAATATCTGAGCCAGTGTGCTGGAGCGAGCTCAGATCCCAGAATAACCCCGGGGACAGCGAGGTGACAGCGCGGGGACATCGCGGCCCCCTCGGGCAGCCCCGAGGCCGCAGCAAATCCCGGGTTTCGGCTCGCTGGATTTCGGGAAGCAGCGGGTGGGACTGGGAGCGTGTCCCGGGATAAAACACACGCGCAGGGCTCGGCCTGCGCTGCTTTCCTGCGGGAATTCGGCAAAAGAAGCCCCGCGGTTTGTCCTGGCTGCCCCCAGGGGCGGGGAGGTGACGGCGAGGGGACACCGTGCCTGTGTCGCTGTCACCCGCGGTGCTCGGCCCCCCTCTCTCAGCCAGGTGTTTGGGCAAGGAAAGGGATTTTGGGCGGCCAAACTGGAATTCTGGCAGGGAATTCTTGAGCGTCGCCTTCGTGCGCTGCTGCCGAGCCTCTTCCCCGGGATTTTGGAGCTTTGGGGTCCCACCGGTGAGGCTGGGAATGAGAACAGATCGGAGTCCGTGCGCTGCACCCAAAAATTCCCCTCGGGCTCTGGGCTCCCCGGCGTTCCCACCCCACGGGGCTGCCAAAATTCCCGTTCCCGCCTCGGGAATCGCCCGCTCCCGGCTCCCGCCTCTCCCTTCCCGCAGCCTGCCGGCGCCAGCGGGAATCCTGTGCCAAAAGAGGGATGGAGGCAAGGGAAGGTTTCGCTTTTCTGCTGCCAAACCTCCCTCCGGTGAGGAGCGGGGACGGCCGGGTCCCCTCAGCGCCACCCCCGTGTCCCCAGCGCCACCCGGCTGTGTGTCACTGCAGTCCTGAGCTGCAGCTCGTTCGCCCATCCCGAAATATTTCCCTGAGAGCAGGAGCACCGGGAATAGCCGGGAATGGACCGGGACGTGCCCCGAGCCGGCTCTGCCTTTGTGCCGGGGCCGATTTGACGGAGGCTTCGGTCGCTCCTGCCTTTTTTAGCACCTCCCAAAATCCCGAATTCCAGTTCCCCGCCTCCCGCAGCCCTTTTTTCCCGAAAATCCGGAGCATCCCAGGCAGGAGGAGGGGGGATGGCTCCACACCACGAACCCCGCCGCAACTCCCACCCCTCCCTTCCCAGGGCTGCTGCTCACTCCCTCCTTTGGGATTTCCAGCGGGAATTTGCTGCTGGATCAAAACAGGAGCCCCAAAACAGGGGCTGGAAAGAACAGGATGTGGAAAAAGGCCAGGGAAGATCCCGACCCCCATCATTCCCAGTGAGAACCACGGCGCTCTCCTGCTTTTTTCCACTCTTTATTCCAACCATCCGCTTTGGTTACAGGTCTGAAAGGGTTGGGGGGGTTTTTTTGGTAGCTGTTGTGGTGGATTTTTTAAAATTTTCCTCTCCTGTGATCCGCCCCCACCTGCTGTAATATTATAAAATCCTACAAGACAGAAACGAGCAGTCGATATAATAAATATCTGTTAGTCCACAAAGTTAAAGTGCTTTGAGAAGGGCTGTGAGAAGCTCTGTCCTGGACTGGGGATGGGGAACATCTCGGGCATGTAGTGCACTAGGAAGCTCTGGCCCGCTGCCCGCGGGCTCTGGACGTGGCCCCGCGGCCCCTCGGGCTCTCCTGAGTGAGCAGGAGCCGGGACAGGCATTGGAAGCACGGCCAGGGTGTCCCCTGGGTGTCCCCGCCCAGGGCAGGGCCGCTCCGGGCTGGGCGAGGTTGGGACAAGGAGCGGGACCCCCCTTTGCAGGGGGAAAATCCCGATTTTCACAGTTTAGTCTCGCTCCGAGACCTCCGAGAGCGCGGGGGAAGCGGAGCCGGGCCTGCCCCCGGGGACAGGGACAGGGACAGAGGCGGGGACAGGCGCAGCCCCCCGGTGCCCTGAGATCCGCGGCCGCTTTCCCTGAGGACGCCCGGGCCAGGGTGGGAGCGGGCACGGCCCCGCTGCGCTGCCCCTCAGCTGCCTGCAGAGCATTTGTGCGTCTCCAGCGTCTTCCCAGCGCCTCCCGCTCCGCTCCGGGCTCTGCTCCCACCTCCCCTTCCCGTCCCCACACCCCAAATCCAGTCACCTTCCGAGGCTTTTCCATGCAAATTCCCAACGCGGCGGCGCCGCCGATTCCCGACCTCCCTCCCACACCAAAGAAAAAAACAACGACCCCAGCCCCCCTCAAGCAGGAGGGGACTCGCCGGGGGTGTCCCAGCCGCTGCCAACCCCAACATCACCCCCCAAAACCTCGGGAGGCAGCGGGCATCCCACAGTCCGGAGGAGGCGGAGGGCGGCTCCTCCTCCTCATCTTCATCTTCATCACATGCAAGGAGCGGCCGCGCCCTGAGCATCAGCGCATGCATGGCTGGCCGCGCCGCGTGTCGCGCCCTCCTCCCGCGGCTCCGCCAGCGAGGCCGGCGGGCAGGAAGGCTCCAAGTCCACGGAGCTGCAGCGGGCAAGGGCGAGCGGGACGGCGTCAGTGGAAGAGCTCGGCCAGGGCCACCACGAGCAGCAGCTGGAGCCACGAGGCCAGCACGGCCGGGGCACGGCCCCGCTGCCACAGGAAGCGCTGGCGGTCCAGCAGGCGCTCCTTGACCAGCGCCTGGCGGAAGCCGTCCTCCTCGGACACACAGACGTAGTGGCCGTAGTGCTCGCGGCGCACGCTGGGGATGAAGTGGAAGCAGTCGTGCTGGGGGTGGGAGGTGTTGCAGCTCTTGATGAGCACGTCCTCGTGGTACCAGTTGTAGGTGGCGTAGTGGGACTCGATGGAGCAGTTGAGGTAGTAGCGGGACAGCGGCATCACCGAGATGTTGCGGAAGTCGTCTGCGGGGACACGGGGTGAGGGGGAGTTAGCTGGGAGCAGTCTGGGTTTTAGTGGGGTGGAGGAAGACTCAGAGAGAGAGAGAACTCCTCGAAACTCCTGCTCTGCCCTGTTATTCCTGCTCCCATGTCTGCCTGAGAGCCCCCTAATTTCAAAATTATAATTCGGAGGAAGGGGGTTTGCATTTTCTATTTCAGGGGAGGCTCCTGCCTTCCTTAGCACACACCTGTCTGTTCAAACTGAGACAAATGACCCGTCCAAACCCATCCAAACCCTTCCAAATTGATCCAAACCCACCCAAATCCATCCAAACCTATCCAAAGCCATCCAAACTCACCCAAACCCATTCAAACTCATCCAAACCTATCCAAACCCATGCAAACCCATCCAAACCCACCTAAATCCCTCCAAACCCACCCAAACCCACCCAAATCCATCCAAATTCATCCAAATCCACCCAAACCAAACCAAACCCATCCAAACCCACCCAAACCCACCCAAACCCATCCAAAGCCTGGAGAATCTAACAGCTCCTTCCCCAACCACAACATCTCCACGTACCTTCCTTGACGTCGCCCCTCTGGCAGCTTCCTCGCCACGAGTCCAAGTTCAGGTTCTGGAGCACGTCCCTGGGGAATGGGAATGGGAATAAGCACCAACAGAACTTCGGGAAGCGGTGGTTCAGGGATGGGAATCCCCCATGATGAGCGGGAATCTCCCCTTCCCATCCCAATTCCAGAAGGTTGGAGATGATCAACGTGAGACCCAGCAGCAAGGAGAGGGATAGGGTACCCAAAACCATTCAGGGTCAGGATGGATCTGCACAGAGTAACCCAAACTCTTGGGGACAGAGGTTGGGTGCCCAAAACCCTTCAAGGAAGGGATGGATCCATACAGAGAACTCCAAGCTCTTGGGGAGAGGGGTTGGGTGCCCAAAATCCTTTGAGGAAGGGAGGGATCCATGCAGGGCACCCCAAACTTTCAGGGAGAGGTGTTGGGTGTTCAAAACCCTTCAAGGGAAGGATGGATCTGCACAGAGCACTCAAACTCTTGGGGAGAGGGTTTGGGTGCCCAAAACTCTTTAAGGGAGGGATGGATCTGCACAGAGCACCATAAACTCTTGGGGAGAGGGGTTGGGTGCCCAAAAGCCTTCAAGGGAGGGAGGGACCCATGCATAGAACCCCAAACATTCAGGGAGAGGGGTTGGGTGTCCAAAACCCTTCAAGGGAGGGAGGGATCCACACAGAGCACACCAAACTCTTGGACAGAAGGGTTGGTGTCCAAAACTCTTCAAGGGAAGGATGGATCCATGCATAGAACCCCAAACATTCAGGGAGAGGGACTGGGTGTTCAAAACCCTTCAAGGGAGGGAGGGATCCGCACAGAGCACTCAAACTCTTGGGGACAGGGGTTGGGTGCCCAAAACTCTTAAAGGGAGGGATGGATCTGTGCAGAGCACCCCAAACTCTTGAGGAGAGGGGTTGGGTGCCCAAAACCCTTCAAGGGAGGGAGGGACCCATGCAGGGCACCCCAAACTTTCAGGGAGAGGGGTTGGGTGTCCAAAACTCTTCAAGGGAAGGATGGATCCATGCATAGAACCCCAAACTTTCAGGGAGAGGGGTTGGGTGTCCAAAACCCTTAAAGGGACGGATGGATCCGCACAGAGCACTCCAAAGTTTTGGGAAAAGGCATTTGGGTGCCCAAAACCTTTCAAGGGAGGGATGAATCCACACAGAGCACCCCAAACCTTTGTGGACAACGCATCCACCCCAAACCCACGCACGCGCTCAGCCCAGGAGGGGAATGCTGGGGCTGTGGGTGTTTGCCTGGTGGGATTGGGGTGGGAATGGCCCCACACACCTGCTGAGGGCCAGCGAGAGGCAGGAGCCGTTGGCCCAGCCGCAGTAGGGGTCCCTGGCCAGCACGCAGCTGTGGCAGTTGTTGCGGTAGGCCCCGCACATGTCCATGGGCAGCTCCAGGACGCGGCTGCTGGAGCCCACGTAGAGCACGGCCTGCGGGAGGAGAGCACAGGAACGGTCACTCCGTGTCCCAGGGAAGGTCAGGAAGGAGCTGGAGCTGCTGGAAGGAGGCTAAGGAGATGTTCTGAGGGTGTAGCTCCTCTAGAGCCAGGCTGGGAGAGCTGGGAGTGTTCACCTGGAGCAGAGAAGGCTCCAGGGAGAGCTCAGAGCCCCTGCCAGGGCCTGAAGGGGCTCCAGGAGAGCTGGAGAGGGAATTTGGAGTGCCAGCACACAGGGAATGGCTTCTCACTGCCAGAGGGCAGGGATGGATGGGATATCGGGAAGGAATTGTTCCCTGGGAGGGTGGGGAGAGGCCGGGATGGAATTCCCAGAGCAGCTGTGGGTGCCCCTGAATCCCTGGAAGTGCCCAAGGCCAGGGTGGGCACTGGGACTTGGAGCACCCTGGGATAGTGGAAGGTGGGGCTGGATGATCATTAAAGGTCACAGGGTGATCATTGAATTGATCATTAAAGGTCATCATAGGGTGATCAATAAAGGTCCCTTCCAACCCAAATAGTTCCATGATTTCAGTCCCAGACCCCGGGGCTGGCACTGACCCACCCATGCCTGTCCCACCCTGTTCTCCCACCCCCGGAGCCGGGACCCACCCTGGCGTGGTCCAGGATCATGGACTGGATGGGATCCTTGTTGGGGAACACCTGGATCTCCACGATGTTCTGCACCCCATCTGGCAGCTCCACCACCTTGTGGATGGACCCCTTGTCTGGGGAGAGAGAGGGCACAGCCCCGGTGAGGCACCCTGAGAGGGGGTGACGGTGCCAGCCGGTGCCTCCTGGACCTGACACCCAGCGAGGGCAGGAGCAGCACCCCGAGGGAACGGGGCTGGGACTCCTCGGGGCTCCCCCTTCCCAAAGAGATCCCTTCTCCCCTCAGCCAGGGGGAGGGGAAGCCCAGCTTGGGCAGGACCCCAGGTGACTCTGTGCCCATCCCACAGCCCTTCCTGGTGGATCAAGCTGCCCAGGGGGACCCTGCAGGGCACTGGCTGTGTTTAGACCCAGGATTCTGCAAATTCTCTATTGCTCTGTCCCTCTGTTTCTCTCTATTTCAACTCTATTTCTCTGTTTCTCTGTTTCTCTCTAACTCTGTTTCTCTGTTTCTGTATTTATTTCTGTTTCTCTCTAACTTTATTGCTCTGTTTCTCTATTTCTCAATTTCTCTGTTTCTCACTAACTTTTTCTCTGTCCCTGTATTTCTGTTTCTCTGTTCTTCTATTTCTGTTTCTCAATTTCTTTGTTTCTCTATTTATTGCTCTATTTTTCCATTTCTCTTTCTCTGTTTCTCTTTAACTCTGTTTCTCTGTCTCTCTCTAACTCTGTTGCTCTATTTTTCTATTTCTGTCTTTTTCTGTTTCTCTGTCTCTATTTCCCTGTTTCTACCTCTCTTGTTCTGTTTCTCTATTTCTCTGTTTCTCTATTTCTCTGTTTCTCTCTTTCTCTATTTCTCTCCAACTGTCTCCATTTCTCTGTTTCTACCTCTCTTGTTCTGTTTCCCTGTTTCTCTCTATTTCTCTCTGTTTCTCTCTTTCTCTATTTCTCTCCAACTGTCTCTATTTCTCTGTTTCTACCTCTCTTGTTCTGTTTCCCTATTTCTCTCTATTTCTCTCTGTTTCTCTCTTTCTCTATTTCTCTCCAACTGTCTCTATTTCTCTGTTCCTACCTCTCTTGTTCTGTTTCCCTAATTCTCTCTATTTCTCTCTGTTTCTCTCTAGCTGTAAAATCCCAAATCCATCACTCGTGGGCCCCAATCCAACCCCAGCCACCCACCGAGAGCCGGCTGCACTGTCTCCATCACAAAATCGGGAATTTAAACCCCTGCAGGTCCCTCCACGAGCACCAGGGAACACATCCCACAGATGGGAGGCACCAGGACAGCTCGGGAAGCACCAAAAACCGACGGAGCTGCTCCTTGGGGAAGGATTTCTGCCCCCCAGCACGAGCCGTGCCTGCCTCCCCCGTGCCTGGGACGCTGCCCGGATCCCGCCTGTGCCCACACAGCCAGCCTGGCAGCGTTCTGCTCTTCCCGAAATTTGGCAGCTCGCCGCTGCCTGACGAACATATGCCAGGCTGGGCACGCAGCCCTGCCCGCGGGGAACGTCCCCTACGCGGTGTCCCCGCACCTGTGGCCAGGTAGAGGACGTTGTAGCGGCGCCCGTCGGCCGCGGGCACCTCGTGCACGCCGATTTTCTGGTAGCGGTGCTTGTTGTGGAACAGGGGGCTCCGCGACGGCGACAGCGGCTCCACCCGCTCCTCCACCTCCGGGTGGCTGTCCGCGATTTTGAAGGTCTCGCTCGGCGTGTGCTGCCCCGAGGGGACGCACTGCGGGCACAGGGGGCAGAAGGCGACAAAAGGGACACTCAGAGGGTGAAGCCCCAGGGGACAAAAGGGGACAAAAGGGACCGAGTCAGAGGGTGCTGCCCCGAGGGGACACACTGCGGGACAGGGGACAAAGGGGACAAAAGGGACCGGAGTCAGAGGGTGCTGCCCCGAGGGGACACACAGCGGGCAGAAGGGACAAAAGGGGACAAAATGGACAAAAGGGACCGTCCTGTCAGAGGTGCTGCCCGGAGGGGACGCACTGAGGGAGAGGGGACAGAAGGGGACAAAGGGGACACTCAGAGGGTGAAGCCCCACGGGGACAAAAGGGACCGGAGTCAGAGGGTGCTGCCCCAAGGGGACTCACTACTAGCAGAGGGGACAGAAGGGGACAAAAGGGACCATCAGAGGGTGCTGCCCCGAGGGGACACACTGTGGGACAGGGGACAGAAGGGGACAAAAGATACCAGAGTCAGAGGGTGCTGCCGCGAAGGGACAAAAAGGGACAAAAGGGACCGGAATCAGAGGGTGCTGCCGCGAGGGGACACACTGCAGGACAGGGGAGAGAAGGGGACAAAAGGGACCATCAGAAGGTGAAGCCCCGAGGGGACACACAGCGGGCAGAAGGGACAAAAGGGGACAAAAGGGACCGTCCTGTGAGAGGTGCTGCCCGGAGGGGACGCACTGCGGGAGAGGGGGCAGAAGGGGACAAAGGGGACCATCAGAGGGTGCTGCCCCGAGGGGACGCACTGCAGGACCGGGGATAGAAGGGGACAAAAGGCACCAGACTCAGAGGTGCTGCTCGGAGGGGACAAACTGCGGGCACAGAGGACAAAAAGCACCGGAGTCAGAGGGTGCTGCCCCCGAGAGGACGCGCTGCGGGCAGAGGGGACAAAAGGGACCAGAGTCAGAGGTGGGCGGGGCGCTGAGGATGGCGGGAGAAGGGGACAGCTCTACCCCGGGGGTGCTGTCACTGTGCCCATGCCAGGTGCCCTCTGAGATCCTCTCTCCCCGTGCTTTCCGCGAAAGGACCGGAGCTTTTCCAGCCTCCCCCCGTTCCCAGCTCGTCCCTCCCTCCATGTCCCCTTCCCGAGGTCCCCCGGGCCTCCCGCGGGGCGGCTCCTGCCCCTCCCTCACCTGGCCGGGTTTGACCTCCGGGGTGGGGCCGTTGTAGCCTTTGAGCCGCGATGTCCTGAACACGTTGTCGATGTCCCCGAAGGAGTAGACGCAGACGGCAGAGCTCCCCCTGAGGGGACAATGACAGGGTCAGGGGGGACACTGGGCTGTGCTCACCGCCGTGCTGTTTTCCAGAGGGAAAAGAGGGCTGGAAGGGAGGATTTGGGCCAGGGCCCCTCACCAGGTGTTGGTGAAGAGCCCGTAGACCTTGGAGTGCCGCCAGTCACTGGCAGGGACAAAGAAGACGTCCTGGAGCCAGTTGAAGTTGCCCTTGGTGACGGGGTCCACGCAGATCAGGGTGGCCTTGAGGAACGTGGTCCACTTGGAGGCTGAGAGGGAGCTGGTTCCTCCCCTGTCCTCCTGGGGGACAGGGACAGCAGGGAGAGGGTCAGGGTTTGGGGGGGAACACCCCAAAATGCCCATCCTGATGGGGATGCTGCCACAATCCCGTTCCTGCCATCCCGGTGAGACCGAGCAGGGAATTCTCTCCCCTACGAGGCTGAGGGACCAGGCTGTGCCCCACTCAGAGGGGCCAAACCGAGCCTGGGTAAGCCCAGGGGAGCTGGCACGTGCCCTGTCCCCCCCGGAGCTGTCCTGGCTGCCACCCCAGCCTGTCCCCAAGGTACCTTACACAGCTGGGCCACCCGCGAGATGTTCCGGGGCGCCTCGGGGCTCTTGTCCGGGTTGTCCTCGCGGAAGAAGTAATAAATCTTGTCCTGGTGAGGCTCCTCGTGCCTCAGCGTGGTGGCCTTGACAAACTGAGGGTCTGGGGAGGCAAGGGACAGAGCTTGGACCTGGTTTCATCCGGGAAGCCAGCAGTGGGGACAGGGCAGGGAGTGGGACATGGCTGTGGCCCAGGGAAAGGACAGCTCCGAGCCCAGGCTGGCCTTGCTGATCCTTGGGAAGGCTGAGCTAGAACTGAGACTAGACTGAGCTCAAGAATAAAGCAGGGATTTATTAAAAGGATCTCCTCAATGGATGCACCTCGGGCAGCACAAGAGCCAACCAAGATGAACCAAAATGGTCACAAAAATGGACACAAAGGTCTCTGACTTTTATAAGTTTTGCTCCATCTGCATATTGGAGTTAATTGTCCAATTACAGCTTCAGGTTATGAACTCCCATCCTGCTTGTTTTTCTCTCTCCAGCCCATGTTGTTCATGCCCTTGGGCCTGAGATGTGGATCATTTGTCCTTGGTGCCCAGGTAGAGCAGGAATTGTTTTGTCTCCCTGCTCTGTGAGGAGAGCCCACCATCCCCTGACATGAAGCCCAGACCCACACACTAAAGCAGCGCAGAATGTGAAAATAGGAAAGCTAAGCCTGAGGCATCAGTGCCACCTTCCCAGTGCCTCCTGCCTGCCTGCACAGACTCATTCCCTGGAGCCTGGGAAGCCCTGGCAGCCACAGAAACCTGAGCCCCCCTGGCTCTGGGAGTGTTGTGGGAAGGAAGGAAGGAAGGATCCCTCAGGAGGAGCAATCCGTGCTGTGCGTTGGGAAAACCCCGTAATGCCGTTCCTATTAATGCACCCCTGGGTCCCTCTGAGCATCCTGAGCTGCTGTTTCCATAGCAGGGAATCTCCAGGGACCAGAGCCCTGCTGTGGGAACAGCAGGGAATGTCCCAGGCTCAGTCTGGCAGCCCTGGGGCTCTCAGGCCTGGCTTGGTTTTCCCCTCCCTGTTTTATCCCGCTGTCATTTTAATTCCATTTTTTATCCCATTAATGCCCCATTTCCCCCCCGGAAGCCACCACAGCAGCCACGACAAGCCCAGGGAAGTGGAGCAGGGTCCTTTCCCCGTGTCCCCTCCCTGTCCCTGCCCTGGGTTTGACCTGGCTGGTGTTTGCCCAGGGCCTCTGCCTGCAGTGGAAGTTGCCCAACGCTGCGGGGCAGCTGCCGGGCATTTTGCACAACCCAATTTCCTTCCACCCCGCAGAGGGGACTTGCCAGCCTCGTTTCCCCATGCCCCAAGGACGGGGGAGTCACTTTTGCGCTGGTTTGGGACAGGGCTCAGGGGAAGCAGACAGCTGGTTCCCTCCTGGCTGGCACCGAGGGCACCCATCACTCAGATTAAGCTCAGGGGGCACTGGGGCAGTACAGCTGCACCACAAACTGGAGCTTCTCTACACAGGATGGTGGGGAGCAACATTTAACTGTGGATCTCCCTCAGCACAAAATTCCATTGCCAAAGAACCAGGAATTTCCAGTTCAGAAGGTGCTTTAAGAAGATCAGGGACCCAGTGATGTTAACTGGTTATGGGATTTATCTCGTTGGCAGCTTTACACCAATATTTATGACCATTGGGTACTGGCCAATCCTTGGCTAGCACCGGCACACCAAACAGGTCACAAAGGGTTTGTTTGGGCTTGAGCTGGTCAAACATTTGGTGTCTGAGCCTGCTGATTTGGCTAAAGCAACCCAAACATTCCTTTTTGGTGGATCTCCAGCCCTATCTGCGCTGCAAAAGGCAGCAAAGCAAAACTAACAAGTTTTGCTTAATCTGACACCGATCAGCCCCCACAAGAGGCTCTGGAGTTTCTCCTGCCCCCTGCCAGCTGTGGGGGGCAGAGTCCGGTGGGGATCCCCCCAGTGGGAATGTCCCCCTGCTGGGAATGTCCCCCCGATGGGAATGTCCCCTCGGTGGGAATGTCCCCACTCACTCTGCATCACGGTGTCGCTGGTGTAGAGCTCTCCCCCGCCCCTCACGCGGCGGAATCGAGGGATCTTCCCGTTCTGCTGGCTCTTCTTGATGGTGGAGTAGATGTCCTGGCCTGTGGGGAGGGGATGAGGAGGAGTGAAAGCAGCCAGGGCTTCCTGGGCGTCGCAGGGATGGTGGGTATGGAACAGGAATCCCAGTGCTGACACCCAGTCCTTGAAGCGTGGCAGGGACACATTCTTGGAAGGATCCTCATGTGTCCCCACAGCAGGCCTGGAGCAGTGGGATCACTGCAGGCCCTCCTTCCCAGGTCCCTCCCCACCCAAAACATTCCTGATTCAGGTCCCTCCTTCCCAGGGCCCTCCTGACCCAAAACATTCCCAATTCAGGTCCCTCCTCCCAAGGTCCTTCCCAACTCAAAGCATTCCTGATTCAAGTCCTTCCAAGGTTCCTCCTGACCCAAAACATTCCCGATTCAGGTCCCTCCTCCCAAGGTCCCTCTTGACCCAGAGCATTTCTGATTCAGGTCTTTCCCAGGTCCCTCCCCACCCAAAACATGCCTGATTCAGATCCCTCCTTCCCAGGTCCCTCTTGACCCAAAGCATTCCTGACCCAAAGCATGCCTGATTCAGGTCCCTCCTTCTGAGGTCCCTCTTGACCCAAAACATTCCTGATTCAGGTCCTGCCCAGGTCCCTCCTGACCCAAAGCACTCCTGATTCCCAACATTCCTCCCACACAGGGTCCCCATCTCACGCCTCCCATGGGAATCTCCAACCTCTGTCCCAATGGGATGTGCATTTCCATGGGAACAAAATGAGGAGAGCCAAGGGGACAAAGCCCTCAGAGCAGCCTCAGGAGGTTGCTGTTTGTGCCAGGGAGGCTTTGAGCACAACAAAACCACAGGAAAACAGGAAAATGGGAAAATATCCCACTTACCATCGACAACAACAAGGGTGTTGGAGTCAGGGGTGAAGGGAGCGATCCCTCTCCCATCCCAGGGCTGGCTCTCCTTCCTCTGCGTCTGGGGAAGGACAGAAGGGGATCCTGAGTGGGGTCAGGCCGGGTTTTCCCCAGCCAGGAAGGGGGAAGGATCCGTACCACATTCCAGCAGGTGGGAGCGCAGGCGCCAGTCCCGCACACCAGGAGCCCGTCCCCGTACTGCTCCACCAGGGTCAGGTAATTCCGGCTGTCCTCCTGCACGGGGAGAGGAGCCTGCCCATGGCACAGAGCCCCCAGCACCACGCCAATTCCCCGATCCTTCCTGGGATTTCCCAGATCTCCTCATCCGGAGGGAGATCATGAGGAGCACACACAGCTCCTTCAACCAAATACTCCAGCCCTCCCCATCCTGCTGTTCCCTCCTCAATGCAAGTCCTCCCCATCCTGTTATTCCTTCAACCCAAACCCTCCCCATCCCATTATTCCTTCTTCAACCCAAATCCTCCCCATCCCGTTATTCCTTCAAACCAAATCCTCCCCATCCTGTTATTCCTTCAACCCAAATCCTCCCCATCCCATTATTCCCTCCTTCAACCCAAATCCTCCCCATCCTGTTATTCCTTCAACCCCAAATCTTCCCCATCCTGTTATTCCCTCCCTCAACCCAAATCTTCCCCATCCCATTATTCCCTCCTTCAACCCAAATCTTCCCCATCCCGTTATTCCTTCAACCCAAATCTTCCCCATCCTGTTATTCCTTCTTCAACCCAAATCCTCCCCATCCTGTTATTCCTTCTTCAACCCAAATCCTCCCCATCCCATCGCTCCCTCCTTCAACCTAAACCCTCCTCATCCCATTACTCCCTCACGGGTGGGACCTACCAAATTCCCAGAGGACATGCACTGGCCTTCATTTCTCACTGGGAACTCTTCCTAGGATAAAGGAGAGGGAAACGTTTCCATTCCTGCTCTCCCAAGGCCACCAGGCGTGGGCTCAGCATGCCACAAGGTCACCAAAACCCACGAGGTGTCCTTGTCCCCCACCCCTGGCGCCTGAAATCCAGCAGGAAGGCCAGGCTGGATGCCAGTGACGAAATCTGAGCATTGCTGCTCTCAATTCAGGAAGGATCCCCAGCAGGAAACATCCAGGATGGATCCAGAAAGGATCCCATGGAAAGAGCCATGATGGATCCTGAAAGCATTCCAGGATGAAAACATTTGGGATGGATCCAGAAAGGATCCCTGGATGGGAACATCCAGGATGGATCCAGAAAAGATCTAAAGCTGAAACATCCAGGATGGAACCAGAAAGGATCTACAGCTGGAAACATCCAGGATGGATCCAGAAATGATCCCTGGATGGGAACATCCAGGATGGATCCAGAAAGGATCTAAAGCTGGAAACATCCAGGATGGATCCAGAAATGATCCCTGGATGGCAACATTCAGGATGGATCCAGAAAGGATCCCTGCCTGGCAATATCTATGATGGATCCAGAAAGGATCTCAGGCTGGAAACATCTGCCCTGTGGGGCAGTGAGAAGCTCGAAGGGATCCCACCCAAGGTAGATCCCACCCGTCTGTGGACAACACGGAAAATTTAACAGTAATCCTAATCCTAATCCTAACCATAACCCTAAACCGAACCCTAACCCAGAGGGATCCCACCCAGGGAAGAACCTGCCCATGGCCAACAGGGGAGATTTAAGCCTAATCCTAATCCTAAACATAACTCTAACCCTAAACTTAACCCGGAGGGATCCCACCCAGGGAAGAACCTGCCCATGGCCAACAGGGGAGATTGAACCCCAGCCCCAACACCAACCTAACCCTAGCCATTCTTTCCTGCTGGGATTTTGCTTCCTGGCAGGATGGAGCCAGCTGGGCAGAGACCAGGCTCATCCAGGCCCAGAATGTGGGTTGGGAGATGGATCCCAGATCCTTTTTATGGGGTTTTGCTCCAAACCCGTTAGCGGCGCCCCTCACCGTGTAGTTCTCACGCGTTGCAAAGTCGTAGTAGTAGAGCCTCCCCTCACCCCCGATGTAGATGGAGGAGGAGTTTTCCTGGTGGAAGAACACTGGGAACCTCTCCCTCCGTGGGAACACATATTCCTTGGCACCTGGGAAGGGCACACACCTCAGGGAGCTGCTCTGGGGGCACCCGCTGAGCCCATCCCTTCCCATGCCCTTGGAGGATGGACAGAGTTTGGATCTCCCAGGGGGATGGACTGGGTTTGGACCCCAGGAGGATGGACAGAGTTTGGATCCCAGGGGGATGGACAGGGTTTGGATACCAGGAGGATCAACAGGGTTTGGATCTCAGGAGGATGGACAGGGTTTGGATCTCCCAGGATGATGGACAGGGTTTGGATCCCAGAAGGGATGGACAGGGTTTGGATCCCAGGAGGATGGGCAGGGTTTGGATCTCCCAGGATGATGGACAGGGTTTGGATCCCAGGAGGGATGGACAGAGTTTGGATCCCAGGGGGATGGACAGGGTTTGGATACCAGGAGGATCAACAGGGTTTGGATCTCAGGAGGATGGACAGGGTTTGGATCTCCCAGGATGATGGACAGGGTTTGGATCCCAGAAGGGATGGACAGGGTTTGGATCCCAGGGGGATGGACAGGGTTTGGATCTCCCAGAAGGGATGGACAGGGTTTGGATCTCAGGAGGGATGGACAGGGTTTGGATCTCAGGAGGGATGGACAGGGTTTGGATCCCAGAAGGGTTGGACAGGGTCTGGATCCCAGAAGGAATGGATCCCAGGCCAGAGCCCATGTCTGACAGATGAAAGTTCCACCCAAAACCACCACCCCCAGACTCCATGTCCCAGACAGGAACAAAAAGTGACAGCCAGCCTTCAGACGTCCCAGCTGGCAGCAGATCCAGCCGTCTGCCCCTCTGCCCTTCCTCTTTCACACCCCACCTTCTCCAGCCCCCCTTCCCTGCAAACCCCCTCCGTTCCCGCTGCGTGGGCTGGGCGAGGCTGGCCCTGCTCCCCCCCCGGGATCCCAAAACCCGCGGTGTGCACGGGGATCGCTCCGGGGCTCAGGGCCGCCCTCTGCCCGGCGCTCCCAGCTCTCCATTCCCGCTTTTCCCTTTCCCAAACACAGCGGCCTCTGCCCTGGGCAGCGCTCCCAGCGCTCGGCCAAAGGCGGGGAGCGCCGCTGGAGCTGGCAGCCGGCACCGCCGGGCAATTAATCAGCGGCGCGTGGCTCTTAATTGCCAGGGCTGGCACTTGGCACTGCCCAGCCCGGCGCTCCCTCTGCAAGCGGCACCTCGGAGGTCAGCGGGGCGCTGAATTCCCGCTGGGTTTGTGGGTTATTCCCATCTCCTGTGGGTCTCTCATCCCTTAAAACAAGCAGAGTTTTCCCAGCAGGGCTTGGGGAAGCTGCCAGAACTGCCCGGGTCCAATTTGGGGACACAATGAGGGGACAGCTCCCTGTCCCCTGCCCACCCTCCCTTGTGCCCTGCCCAGCCTTCCCTGTGCCCAAAGGCTCCGAGAAACCGCTGAGCCCGAGCTGGAGAAGCTGGCACAGAACTTTCCAGGCTGATTCTGCAGCCAGGCTCAGTCCCAGCCTGCCCAGGACAGGCACAATCCCCTCCACACCCTCTCCCTTCCCAAAAACCCCATTAAAGTGCCGTGACCCCATCACCAACACACACCCCGAGGGGGTCTGCCCAGACCTCACCAAACTTCACTGGGTCTGAAACCCCAGCCCCTAAATCTCTGCTAAACCAGGCAAATCTCCAAGTTTTGAGTTGGAGCTCCAAACCAAGCTCCTCCTCCTCCTCTCCCACATTTCTCTCCTGCTGCCCTGAGGCTCCTTTGGGGGCTCTTCCTGAGTTTCCCCGAGCCCCGCCGAGCTGCGGAGCCGCAAACAAAGCAGCCCTAAACAATCATTTGGCCGGCGCCGAGGTTGTTGTTTATCCTGCAGCTCCCCGGGGACTGAATCAGAGCCGAGAGTGGAAACAGCTCTGCCAGCCTCCAGCGAGCCTGGGCTGGGCTCGGAGCTGGCAACGGAGCCTCCGAGCGCTTCCAGGAGCGCCCGCTGAGGTCCCTGTAGGGCTGGGGGTTCCTCTAGGGCTGCTCCTAAGCCCTGCAGAGCTGGTCCTACCTAAGCCCTGCAGAGCTGGTGCTACCTAAGCCGTGCAGAGCTGGTCCTACCTAAGCCCTGCAGAGCCGGTTCCAAGTCCTGCTCTGCCTGCAGCAGCTTGGGTTAGGGAAGGGGTTTGGATCCCTGTGGGATGGGAGAACATCCCTGCACCCCAAACTGCGGGTCTGGGGTTTGAACTCTTTCTTCCCTGGTGGGATGGGGGAATATCTCTGCACCCCAAGCTGCGAGTCTGGGGTTTGAACAGCATCAGAAGATGAGAATGAGGAGGCAGAGGGCATCATCTCCGTGCCAGAAAAGCATGGAATTGCTGGCAATGAAAGAGACCCCAAAGTTCATCTCATCCCACCCTGTGCCAAGGGCAGGGACACCTTCCACTGTGCCAGGGTGCCCCAAGCTCCATCCAGCCTGGTCTTGGACACTTCCAGGGATGGGGCCATGTCCCATTGTGTCCCCAAAGAACGCGACATCTCTCAAAAGCTGCTTTTGACGCTGGAAAGAAAAGGCCCATGCCCTTGGAGGACTTGGCCCTGCCGTCACCCCTGTCCCCAAATCCATCCCCGGAGCTCCGGGGGACACAGGGCTCATTCCCAGAGCCTGGCTGACCCCTCCGAGCCCCCGTGCCCGGCGTTTGCCGCCAGCCCCGCGGCTCGGGTGACAATCAATGGCACCACTGTCGCTGGAAATGTCCCCGCTGCGGGGCCTGAATGGGAGAAAGGGCAGCTTTGTGCTCGGCTGAGCTCCCACCAGAGGGGAGGGAGTGGGGACATCAAATCGGGGACAGGGACATCCTGGAGGGTGCCTGGGGGAGAGAGAGGGAGCAGGGACATCAAATCGGGGACAGGGACATCCTGGAGAGTGCCTGGGGGAGAGAGGGGAGCAGAGATGAGAACCAGGAGATGCTCCAGATGCGATGGAGGTGTTATAAACACACATTATAATATTGGCTTTTTGCAAATATTAAAATGGATTTCAGATGTGGGGTGTTAAAGTGACTTTGTTATAAAGATATGGGTTTAATTTCTGTTCATGAAGCTCAGTGCAGCAGCTGCTGTCAGTGTCACAGCGCCTGCAGGGATGGGATAACACCCAGTGAACACAGGGTGAGCACACCCGGACAGATGTGCCACACGGGGTGAGCACACCTGGACACATCTTTGGTGACAGAGCAAGCGGTTCCCAGTGGGACCAAGAGCCCCTTGAGAAGCACCAGAGCATCCCAGAGCATCTGGGAGCACCCTGGAGCATTCTGGAGCATCTCAGAGCATCCCAAAGGATCCGGGAACATTCCAGAGTATCCTGGAGTATCCCAAAGCATCCCGGAGCATCCTGGAGCATCCTGAAGCTTCCCAAAGCATCCCAGAACATCCCAAAGCATCCCGGAATATCCTGGAGCATCCCCAAGCATCCGAAAGCATCTGGGAGGATCCTGGAGCATCCTGAAGCTTCCCAGAGCATCCCGGAACATCCTGAAGCATCCCAAAGCATCCTGGAGCATCCCAGAGCATCCTGGAACATCTCAGAGCATTCCAAAGCATCCTGGAACATTTCAGAGCATCCTGAAACATCCCAAAGCATGCCAGAACATCCCAAAGCATCTGGGAGCATCCTGGAGAATCCCAAAGCATCCCAGAGCATCCTGGAACATCCTAGAGTATCCCAAAGCATCCCGGAACATCACAAAGCATCTGGGAGCCTCCTGGAACATTCTGGAGCACCCCAGAGCATCCTGGAGCATCCCAAAATATCCCAAAACATCCCAGAGCATCCCAAAGCATCCTGGAGCATCCCAGAGCATTCCAGAGCATCCCAAAACATCCCAGAGCATCCCAAAGCATTCTGGAGCATCCCAGAGCATTCCAGAGCATCCCAAAGCATCCTGGAGCATCCCAAAGAATCCTAGAGCATCGCAGAGCATCCTGGAACATCTCAGAGCATTCTGGAGCATCTTGAAGCATCCTGGAGCATCCCGTAGCCGGCTGTCCCCACCCCCGGAGCAGAGGGGCAGCGTGGGCTGCAGCCTCTCCCGGCAAAGCCCATCTCCCGGCCCGCCTGGGGCTGAGTCAGCCCCGGCTCTCCCTCTCCCTCTCCCCTCCTCTCCGCAGCATTCCCGGCTGGCAGCGCCTCCCGCAGCCCAGACGCTCCTGAGTCACCGGCTCGCGCCGCTCCCGGCTCCGGAAACAAAAAAAAGGAATTTCTGGGATTAAGCCCTTTTCTGACTTCTTCTGATTCCTATGGCGTGATTTATCAATCTGTACTGCCTCACCTTTCGCACGAGATTGAAAATGGAATAAAAGGTTTTAAAACGCCTCTCAGCTGCCCCATCTCTGGGTCAGGAAACCGTTAAATCCGACAGGAATTCTGTGGGAATGCGGAGCAGGGTGGAGGGGGTGGTACTGAACGGCTAAAATCAGGATTCGAGGTAAAGCATTGATCTGAAATATTTATCTGAAATAAATGGAAGTGGGATGGGAGCAGAACCTGCTGGGTTCTGGGAAGTGGGGCGGGCATCAGGCACTTCCTTCATTTCCTGCCCTTAAATCCCTTCCAAGTGGGGAAAACCTTGGATTGTTAGGTGGGAGAGTAGGGAAGGGAGTCTGCCTGGCCCTGGAATTGTCCACCCCTGGAATTGTCCACTCCTGGAATTGTCCTCTCCTGGAATTGCCCTTTCTCCTGGAATTGCCCTTTCACTGGAATTGCCCTTTTCTCTGAAATTCTCTGTCTTTGGAATTCTCTGTCCCTGGAATTCCCTGCCCCTCGGATTGCCCCCTTCTGGAATTGCCCTCTCCTGGAATTGCCCTCCCCTAGAATTGCCCTTTCTCTGGAATTGCCCTTTCTCTGGAACTCCCTGCCCCTGGAATTGCCCTCTCTTGGAATTGCGCTCACCTGGAATTGTCCTCTCCCTGAAATTCCCTACCCCTGGAATTGCCCCCTTCTGGAATTTCCCTTTCCCTTGAATTCCCTCTCCCTGGAATTGTCCTTTTCTCTGAAATACCCTCTCCCTGGAATTGCCCTCCCCTGGCACTGCCCATTCCCACACGGCCCCTCGGCTGAGCCGTGCCACCCCGAGTTCTCCTGTCGCTGTCACAGGACGGGGACACGAGGCCGAGCCGCCAGCATGCGGCAAACCGGGGTTGGCACGGGGCAAACCGGGATTGGCACGGGGAACCGGGATTGGCACGGGCGCGGTGCCGAGCGCTGGCAGCCGAGCCCCGCCGCCCAGGCGGCCCCGGGAAGTGTCGCTGTGACGCGTGGCAGCGCTGTCACTCGCGGTGGCCCCGATGGCACTGCCACCTGCTCCGCTGCCCGCGCAGCCGCCAAACATTCCCCAGCTCGGATTCCTTTCCCCACCGCCGTGACACGTTCCCACCTCGATGACAGCGCGGCCGGCTGGGATCGGCGCGGGAGGCAGCAGGAAGCGCTGACTGAAGGGCTGGGGAGCAACCCCGGCGCTCCACATCGATCCGGCTGCCGGGAGAGCACCGGGAGCTGCCTGGATGCGGTGACAGCCATCCTTGTCCCATCGCCAGTCTGGATGTGGGGACACCAATCCCTGTCCCACTCCCGATGAGGTGACACTGGTCCCCGTCCCACTGCCAGTCTGGATGCAGTGGCACCAGTCCCTGTCCCACTCCTGATGTGGTGACACCGATCCCACTCTGGGTCTGCATGCGGTGACACCAATCCCTGTCCCACTCCGGATGCAGTGACACCAATCCCTGTCCTGTTCCTAATGTGATGACACCGATCCCTGTCCCACTGCCAGTCTGGATGCAGCGACATCAATCCCTGTCCCGCTCTGGATGCAGTGACACTGATCCCTGTCCCACTCCCGATGCAGTGACACCAATCCCTGTCCCATTGCCAGTCTGGATGTGGTGACAACCATTCCCTGTCCCTCTCCTGGTCTGGATGCAGTGACACTGATCTGTGTCCTGCCCCTGCTCCCAGTGCTGTGACACTGATCCCTGCCCCACTCCACGTCTGGATGTGGTGACATTGATCCCTGTCCCACTCCCGATGGGGTGGCACCGATCCCTGTCCCTCTCCCAGTCTGGATGCAGTGACACCAATCCCTGTCCCACTCCCGATATGGTGACACCAATGCCTGTCCCATTGCCAGTCTGAATGCAGTGACACCAATCCCTGTCCCGCTCCGGATGCAGTGACACCAATCCCTGTCCTGTTCCTAATGTGATGACACCGATCCCTGTCCCATTGCCAATCTGGATGTGGCAACATCAATCCCTGTCCCACTGCCAATCTGGATGTGGTGACACCAATCCCTGTCCCATTGCCAGTCTGAATGCAGTGACACCAATCCCTGTCCCACTCCCTCTTCCCGCAGGATGTGTGACAGCAGCCCAGGTCCCCTTTTCCCGGGAATGTGATTCAGGGCCGCTCCCTGAGTCACTCAGGACTCCATCCCAGCTCCCGAACTCCGCAGTGCGGCTGGAGTTTCATCATCCCTCAGTCCAGGCTGGGTCAGGAGCACAATCCCTGCATTTCCCACCTTCCCACCCTCTTCCAGGGGGACAGGGACACCCCAGGGTCCCCTCTGTCCCCAGAGCAGGGCTGGAGTCACCACACTGCTGCCTCCCTCCTCCCCGAGCTCCAGCAAGAAGCCAAGCTGCATTTTCTCTCTCTTTTTTTTTTTTTTTTAGACATTCTATAAATTCCCAAATTGAGGCATTTCAGGAAGAGGAAATATGTCTCCAAGGAGCTGCTGTGCTAAGTTTTCCTTCCAGCGTGACTTTGCTCAGAGGGAACAGAGTGACACGAGGGAACAGTGTGACACCGAGGGGGAGGGCACAGTGGGGACAGAAGTGTCCCATTCCCATGGGATGGACCCCCTCAGGCAGCCCTGTGGGACAGGAATGTCCCATTCCCATGGGATGGACCCCTCAGGCAGCCTTGTGGGACAGGAATGTCCCATTCCCATGGGATGGAGCTTCAGGCAGCCTTGGCAGCCACTTGGGACAGAGCCTGCAGCAATGGGGTTTTTTATAGGAACAGCCTGACTGTAAATGAGGCATTTCAGGAGTTTTGGGCAGGTTTGCTCTGACCTGCCACGGAAAATTTGAAGGGTTGTGACTGTGAGGTCCCAGCACCACCCCACACCTCACGAGAAGTGACACATTTCTCATTTTCTGGACGGGTTTCCGAGAAGGAGGCGAAAGGAGAAACGTTAGTGGCGAGAAATGTGTGGAGGCCACTTCCTCTGCTGTGCCCCCCTGTTCCCAGCCTCTGCCAGGGCTGCACCCCAGGAGCAGGGCCCTGCATCCCCAGAGTCCCCAGGGACGCCCCTCTGGAGAAGAAGAGCCTGGAAGGAAAGGTGAGGGATCACCCCAGGCTGAGGGATCACCCCAGGGCAGCCCTGTGGTGTTTCGGGTTGTCCCGTGCCACAACCTGAGTCATTTCACAAAGGAAGCAGAAGCAGCAGAGCAGAAGTGATAGTGACACCTCCAGGTTTCTGTCCCATCCCCCAGGAGCTCCCTCCTGGTCCAAATCCCACCCTGGCCCGGCTCTCACTCCCTCCACGTTCCCCTCTCCTGCCCAGCTCGGAGCTGACAGGATCGTGGTCACCTGTCCCTGAAAGGAGCAGGGACTCCCAAAAAACTCCTGGGGAAACCAGACAGAAAGTGAGGTGAGCCATTCCCTGCTTCCCTCGGCAGGGCAACACGCAGCTCCCTGCCACGGCTGTGTGTCCATCCCACCCCGAGGCTGGAACGTGGACCGGCGAGTCCTGGTGGAATCCCTGGTGTTCCAAAGCCAGCCCAGCCTCTCTCGTGCCCCTGGGGCAGGGAAGGGCAGGGCCCAGGCTCGCAGCGATGCCTGGGCTGGGCCTTCCCGCAGCAGCATCCCAGGAAGGAGCATTAAAAGGTTTTCCAAAGTGCTTTCCCATCAGCCCGGGCTGGGTAAAAGCCCTGACGGGAATTTTGCCGTTCCCTCCATCCTGCAGGAAAGGCTGTGGTTCCCAAAAGCAGGGGCTGGGGCTGTGGGCTGCTTCCCTTCCCATTCTCCAGCTGGGGGAAGCTCCAGCTGCTCACTCAGAACCAGCACAGACAGGAGAGAGGGACTAGGGGGACACACAGCCCTAAAACCCTACTAAGGGGCCCAGGAGCTGGCAGGAAACCCCAAAGGAAGAGGTGTGAAAGCAGCCTGAGCCACACCAAACCTCTGTCTCACCCTGAGATCCCAGCAAGGGGCGGCCACGGGGCTCATCCGGAGTTTCTCATCCCCCCTGAGACGCTTTGGAGATGAGTGGCGATTCATCACCGCGTTCTCTCTTTCTTACCTCATCTCATCTCATCTCTGCCTCCCCAGCCCTTCCGAGCTCCCCTCCGAGCTAAGCGCATGGCCTTGCAGGACCACCAACATCCTCACCCCAAGGGGCTTTCTGCTCCAGCTGGGAATTCCTGTATCCCGCTTTCCCCTTGCCCCTCTTCCCCCTGTCCCTGCGCTCCCGGGGCGCTCACTGTGCCTTGGGGAGCTCCCTGCCCTGCCCAGCTTCTTCCAGCCCCTTTCCCCCCTGTCCCTGCGCTCCCGGTGTGCCCTGGAGAGATCCCTGCCATGCCCAGCTTTTCCCTGGCCCCTCTCCCCCTCTATCCCTGCACTCTGGGGTGCCTTGGAGAGATCCCTGCCCTGCCCAGCTTTTCCCTTGTTCCTTTCCCCTCTATCCCTGCACTCCCGGGGTGCTCATTGTGCCTTGGGCAGCTCGCTGCCCTTCCCAGCTTTCCCCTTTTCCCCCCTGTCCCTGCTCTCCCGGGGTGCCCTGGGGAGCTCCCTGCCCTGCCCAGCTTTTCCCATGTTCCTTTCCCCCCTGTCACTGCACTCTGGGGTGCCCTGGGCAGCTCCCTGCCCTGCCCAGCTTTTCCCTTTCCCCTTTTCCCCTCTATCCCTGCACTCCCGGGGTGCTCATTGTGCCTTGGGCAGCTCGCTGCCCTTCCCAGCTTTCCCCGAGCCGGGCAGACAATGGAGCCCGCATTAGCAGGGATAATCCATCCCACAAAAGCCGGCGATCCCAATGCCCGGCAGGGCCACGCTGCAGAGCACTCTCGGAGCACACAAACGCGCTTTTTCAGAGGCACTCTCCGAAAGGAAATATCCTGGCACGTCAAGCATTCCCGAGCTATTTCTGGGAGCGCCTTGGGGGGAAAAAATCCCTTTTGGTTTGGGAACTGAGCTGCCAGGTTTGGGATTGGGATTTGGGATCCCAAAAGCTCTTCTGGGAGCTGAGCTGCTGATATCCCTGCTCCAAGCTGGAGCTGGAATTGATCCCAAACACCCACTCAGCCAGCAACAAAAGAGACCCCCTAACCCGCATCCTGCAGGGAACAAGCCCTGGATTCAAAGCCGGGGTTCTGCTCGCCCCACGCTCCGGGAACGCTGGAATTCGCCTTATTAAACATCAAACCCCTGGCTGGCGGGCTCGGCAGCAATTCCATGAATACTAACACGGCCCCACTCTCGCTCCCCCCATAATTATGCAGCACTGGAGCTGCAAGGCGAGGCCGGAGCCTTTGATTCCGTGGATTTGTGCCATCCGCCAGGTCCGGCCTTCCCGGCTGCACCCCACGGCTGCAGGGGCTAAATTTAGAGCCAGGTTTTGCCACTTCCCAAAAGCTCCGCTCTGCAGTGCCGGTCCCAGGCTGTGATGATGGAATTTTATCCAACAATGGCACAAGCACTGCTGGATGTTGTGTCAGTGCAACAAAGGATGGATTCGGCGGATCCCGGGAGCCCCTCCCAGCCCAGGAAAGTCAAACATTGATTTCCCAGGAAAGGCCTTCCAGAGGGAAAACTGCCCCAGGCAGCTCCAGCAGCAGAACAACCCTGCTCCATCCATTTCCCTATCCCAGCTCCCCACAGCTGGAAAACCCTTCCAGGGCAAGGGTGGGAACAGAGGGGGGCACAGTGCACGGCCACCTTGGTGTCCCCGGGGAGGTTCTGAGTGGGAAGATCCAGAGGTTTTATCCCTGTGGAATGCAGGTGAGGCCCTTCCCAGCAGGATCAGGGATGGCCCTGCTGTGGCCTTCCTAGTGGGATTGGGAAGGATCCCAGTGGGGTCGGGACTGGCCCTGACATGCTCTTCTCGGTGGGGTTGGGAATGGCCCCATTGTGCCCTTCCCAGTGGGATCAGGAAGAATCCCAGTGGGATTTGGAATGGCCCTGCCATGCCCTTCCCAGAAGCATTGGGAAGGATCCCAATGGGATTGGGAATGACCCTGCCATGCCTTTCCCAGTGGGATTGGGAATGACCTCACCGTGCCCTTCCCAGCGGCATCAGGAAGGATCCCAATGGGATTGGGAGTGGCCTTGCCATGCCCTTCCCAGAGGGATTGGGAAGGATCCCAGTGGGGTCAGGAATGGCCCTGCCACGCCCTTCTCAGGGGGATCAGGAAGGATCCCAATGGGACTGGGAATGGCCCCACTGTGCCCTTCCCACTGTGCCTGGGAAGGACTCCAACAGAATTGGGAATGCCCCTGCCATGCCCTTGCCAGTGGGATTGGGAAAGATCCCATTGGGGTCAGGAATGGCCCTGCCATGCCCTTCCCAGTGGGATCAGGAATGGCCCCATTGTGCCCCTCCCAGTGGGATTGGGAAAGATCCCAGTGGGATCAGGAATGGCCCCATTGTGCCCCTCCCAGTGGGATTGGGAAGGATCCCAGTGAGATTGGGAATGGCCCCACTGTGCCCTTCCCAGTGGGATCAGGAAGGATCCCAGAGGGATCAGGAATGGCCCCACTGTGCCCTCCCAGCCTTCTCCTGCTACTTCCCACACCTGCCATGAACTCCAGGTAAGTGCCAGCCATGGCCATTCCGGGTTTGTGCCAGGGAATGCCCTCCCCAGCACCCCCTGTGTGCCCGCTGAGCCGGGACACGGATTTCCCATTCCCCTCACGTCCAGCCCCGGCTGCAGCTCCGCATTCCCCAGAGCCGGAAAGCCCCGGGGGCAGGAATGCGAAACCGGCCTTGCCAAAACGCCGAGATCGCAGCACAGCCGCGGCCGGGGCAGTGCGAGGGCAGATGTCTGGCCTCGAATTCCTCAAGGCAACTCCCGAAACTCGCCGTGCCCATCCCTCCCACCTGCCAGACGGGAACATTTGCCCCCAGCGCATAACGAGAGGTGGAATCATCGCTGCCTGGCCCAGTGAACCGAGCCGGGGAGGGAACAGGTGACAGAGGCAGAGCTGTCATTAAGGGCTGTAGCACCCGAACCGCACACCTCAATTACACCTCCACGTCCTGCTCCCCTGGCACTGCCACACGGGTGGGGCTGGCAGCAAAAGGGTGCCCAGCAGGAGGAACCAGCCCTATTTCTGGAGGAGCCTGGAATAGCCACGGAGCCGGCTGGAACCCATTTCCCCTCCTCGCTCACCTCCCAGCCCTTTTTAGGATGCGAGATTTTCCCTAAAAAGCACCTTGGACTTAGATTTATTCCATGCTCAAGCTCAGATTTAGTTTGTACTCAAGCGCTCGGGTCTAAATTTAGTGTGTCCCATTTAAGGCACCGACTGCATCACCCACAGAACACCTTCCCAGGCCGCTTTTCAGCAGTTCTGTCCCCAAATTGGCTGGTGCAGAGCTGGGAGTTTGGTCAGGAATTGGCATCTGGCTCCTTTTTCCAGCCACAACTTCCATCAATCGTGCCCTGCCTGTTGTTTTTGTGTCGTGCTCTTGCAACAGGAGGTGCCTGTGATTCACTCCATTTGTTTGGTTTGCTTTTCTTCTTTTTCAATCTGCGCACAGCAAAACATATTTCTTTTTCCTTTTCTTTTTTTTTCCTTCCCCAACTAACATTTTCAGTTCCCAGCATTCCCCAACCCTGTGAAAAAGGAGAAAATAGCACTGCTGGGAAAGCGAGCAGCTTTCTCCTGGAAATGGTGATGCTCTGAGAGCTTGGTGGGAAAGTGTCCTACAAAGATGTTTCACACCATGGGACCACAAAAAACCCCAGAGATGCTGTCACCGAGGAGAAAAGCTGATGCTGGCACCAGAAATCCCTCGTTTGCTGCAACAGGAGGAGATAAGGACCTCAAGGATCATCTCAATCCCATGCCCTGCCATGGTCAGGGACACCTTCCACTGTCCCAGGGTGCTCCAAGCCTGGCTTTGAGCACTGCCAGGGATCCAGGGACAGCCAGAGCTTCTCTGGGAAACCCATCCCAGCCAGGAATTCTTTCCCAAAATCCCATCCACCTCTGCCCAGGAGCCATTCTCTGCATCCTGCCGCTTCATCCCTGACCCCAAGCCCCTCTGCAGCTCTTTCCAGAAGGTTCTGGGGGGACCCAGCCCTGCCGTGCCAGGGCACGGAGAGCTCCCCGCCAGCCCGGCTGACACAGCTCTCCCAGTCAGGGAGGCAGCCAAGCCTGGCAAAGCCCAGGAGCTGTTCCAGGCGGATTCCCAGAAATGCCAATCCAAGGGCCCGCTGTAGCCGTGGGTCAAGTGTGTAATCCTGCCCTTCCCTCGGGGACCTGCTTATCTCTGCTGCCTGCGGCTTCCAGCTCACCTGTTAATGAGCTGGGAGTAATTAAACAGCCGGAGCCCAGCCCACCCCGCGGTGGGATGAGTTTTCCTCGGCGCTCTGCACGTGTGGCTGAGCAGGGACGAATTGCTGAGCGTGGCAGCAGCTCCAGCCCAGCCCGCGCTGCAAAGGCCGCGGGCTGCAGCAGCCCGAGCCCGCCCCAGGCTCCGTGCCGCGCTCAGCGTTTTGAGATGCTCGGTGACTTTCCGGTCAGGAGACAGCCGGGCTGGGCTGTCCCCTCCGCTGTCACCCTCCCCCGGCCCCGGGACACGCGGGAGCAGCGAAAGCTCCGTGCGGGATGCGGCTGCACCTTTGGCAAAGCGCAGCCCAGCCGGGCAGGGGAAAATCCAGGGAGGCAGGGGAGAGAAGGAGTGATGGGAACCTCCTCGAGCTCAGCCCGCAGGAACTCGGAGCCCTCCCTCAGCCCTGTGTGTCCCCGGCCGCTGCCCGTCCCTCAGCAGGACACGGGGAAGGGCACACGGGACACTCCCCGTGTCCCCAAAGGGAATGTGGCAAAGGCCCTGCCGGCAGAAATGACTCGAGCAGCGATGTGGAGCTGACCTTTGCTCTGTGAGAGGAGGGAACCCTGCAGGGCCAGGAGTGCCCGGCAGTGACCACTTGCCCACGGCCACCTGTGCGGGCTGCAGGGGCCACGGAGCTGCAGAACACCGAGCCCTAAAGTGCTGGGAATTGTTAATGCAGGAGCTCCGAGCAGCAGGACAGGCCTGCGGTGCTCCCTTTGTCTGCAGGGGTGAGCCCAGGGTTGTGCCACCTCAACTGGGGAGGTTTTGTCCCACATCCCCACGTCCCCTCAGATATTTCTTACTGGGAAATGAGGGCCAAAGCAGCGGGAGCTGCAGGGAGGGCAGGGTTTGGGGGACACTGGGAAGCTCCAGATGTCACCAAACCGGTGGATTTGAGCTTTCTGGTGTCACAGACTCACTGTGCATGGTGCTGGTGAGGGGAGTAAGGCCGAGGGATGGAAAAGCAGCTGCAGCTTTGCCCGATTTCCAGCGCTGCAGGCAGGGAGGGATCGCTCCTGCAGGAGCCCGGCTCTGCCCAGCCCCACAAATCCGCACCCTCGCCCTCCTCGGGGCTGGGACACGTGGAGGTGCCTTTGCCGAGCCGCATCACCTGCTGCCTGTGCGGGGCCGTGGCGTGGAAGAAATTTAATTAGGGGAGAACTGGCAGCTCCCGCAGAGCCCAGAGCCAGCCCTGCACCACTGCAAAGGCAGCAGCGGGCCCGGAACGCTGCTCCCCACCCCCAGGAAAGGGGGGCCGAGCTGGAAATCAGCCCTGCGAGCTGAAAAGCAGCACTGCGAGCTGGAAATCGGCCCTGCGGCTCCATCCCCCCCGCTCGGCTGGCGAGGGCCGGGCTCGGAGCGGGCTGCAGCTGCGGCAGCCACGTGCTGAGCCCGGAAAGCTGAACACGCTGAGCTTTCAGTGCGCCCGGGCCACCGGGAAGTTCAGCGGGGGTTCGCGGCCACAGCAGCCCCCAGCCCGTTTCCTCACCCTCCTCCTCCTCGCTCACCCAGTGCCCTGCTTCGGGAGGGTAGAGGTGACACCAAGGAGATGTGAAATAGGACACGGCTCGCTCCAATCGCTCCCTGACTGCAATCCCGCTCTAGCCCGGGGCCCTGCCGAGTTCTCAGAAATAATTACAGGCACAGATAAGCACAGAAAGGAGAGCAGGTGAATGTCCTGATTGGTTTCGGTGACAGGTGCTAGCAGCCTTCAGTGCCACCCAGACGCGAGTGACAGCATTGTGCAGGGACACAGGTGGGGATCGTCCCTCCCTGTCCCTCGATTTCCAGCCACACCGCTGTAGGGAACAGGAGGAATGTCCCCGGAGCAGCAGCTCCCGTCCCCTTTTCCCGCAGCCAGCGCCGGTGACGCCATAGCGGAGCAGCCTCCCCTGCCCTGCGCGCCGGTGCCGCTCCCCTTTGTGTGACAAGGTGACAGCAGAGGCCACCCCCGAGCCGCGCACACGGCCAGCACCCCCCTTCCCTCTCCGCCAGCCCGGCGAAGGGCACGCAAATGCCAGCGGAGGAGAACAGATGGCACGGAACGAAGCGGGGGAAATGGGCGTTCTCGGAAGTTGCCAGGGAATGGGGAGCAACAGAGGAGCCCTTGTGCTGCAGAGCCCGCCCGGCAAAGCCAACGGGGTCTTTGTTCCAGCCAGCCCGGAGGGGATTCATCCCAAAACTCGGGATGAAACCAGCGCCGACACACCAGGCTCGGAGCCTTGAAAACATTTCTTTGTTCGGGTTCGCCCAGATCCAATCTGGTTACAAAGTCCTTACGTGCCGTTTGTAAATTTTTTCCCCTGAGACCAGCGGTCCTCGGCAAATATTTACTCCCCAAACTCGTCTGCAGCGAGCAGGGCGAGTTCAAGCAGATAAATAAATGCATTAACTATGTAAATATATACTTCTGCTTTCTGGAGAGCTGCAAGTTAGGAAATGTATCAGAGCTTTTTGACAGCCTTTAATATACCCAGCAGATAGGGGAGGAAAAGTGCTTTTCGACAGCCTTTAATGTCCCCAGCTCGTAGGAAAATGCTTTTAAAACATAAAAAAGAAAAAGAAAGAACGGTCTAAAAACCCAATTAAAAGCCAACAGCCTCAGCCCACAGGCATTTCACGAGAGCCAAAAGCCTCCCCGAGGACACAAAAGAAACAGAAATAACCCGAGTGCTCAAAGGACGAGCCCCAGGTAGGAAGGAGCGGGCGCGGGGAGCAGCCGCATGCCGAGGGCGCAGCCCCGGACTCACCTTGGGGAGCCGCGATGATCCTGGGGTTCACCTTGGGGCGCCCCGCTGCCCACGTGCCCAGCTGGCCGAGCCACAGGGCCACCAGGAGGGCAACAGGCGACTTCCTCCTGCCCATTCCTAGTCCGGGAGCGAGCCGGGATCGGCAGCCGGGCGGGCTGACAGCTGCATCTCCCCGCGTACAAAAGGCTGGAGAGCTGCCGGGCGCAGCCAATGGTGCGGAGAGGGCGGGCCTTGCGTCGGAAAGATGGAGTAAACCCCTCAGCAGCTCGCTTAACACACCTGAGCTCCGGCACAGCTTTTACCGCAAGAGTTTGGGGTCTTTTTTGGGGGGGTTTTCATCCTTCTCCTCGGTGAGGGGAAGGTGCGGGGGTCGGTGGCTCTGTCCCCCGCGGAAAAGTCGCAGCTGGGCCGGGGTTTGCCAAGAACTTCCCGCGGGGGCTGCGGAGGGGAAATAGAGGTTGGGACGAGTGAGAGGGGAACGGAAATAGGGCCGCGAATAGGGGCAGAGAGGGGGTGGTGTGACACGGGGGTGTGCCCTGAGCCAGGTGCGGTGGCACGAGGGGAACAGCTGGATGGGGAACGGCACAGCTGGATCCAGGAGGAGCGGGATGCAGCCGGGCCAGCAGGAAAGGACCACTCCTAGGGACACCCGAGTGTCACCACGCTGTCACACCCCCTCTCCCGGGCACACGTGGCGGGGAACGCCATCCCCGAGTGGATGTCACAGGAAGGTGAGCCCTGCCCGAGCATCCCGAACCTTGGCGACGCGGCTGCTCCCCCTAAGGACACCCCGCGGGTGGCACGGTCACCTTTTTGTCGCAAAGGTCCCCCCGGGGAGGCCCGGGAGCCTTTGTGGCTGTGGTTAATGAGAAGAGCGGGGCATTCCAAGCACGGAGAGCGAGCCGGGACGTGACCGGAATGGAAGAAGCCCACCGGGAAGGAGCCGCAGCTGCGCCCTTTAAAGCGGCGATTGAAGCTCGGCCCCGGCCCCGCTGCGCTCCTGGAGGGACGAGCAGGGGCAGGGCAAGAGGGGCACGCTGCAAGGAGCAAAAATAAATTAATGAGCCGGCTAATGGTGGATTTGAAGGAGCCACAGGGATTTCCCGGCGCTTCTTTGTGTGTGTGGGTTCACCTTTCTTTGGCCACGCAGCTGCCGGGGTAATTACGGGGTAATTACAGGGGGAAGACACACACTCACTTCTGGCCGTGGTGATTTCCAGCCCTGAAGCGTTCTGAGCTCAGCCCGAACTGCCCTGGGGGCAGCTGCAGGTCCCTGTTTGTTCCCTGAGCTGCCAGACCCCATTATCACTTGGTTTCCAGCAGGAAAAAAAGAGTTTTCTTCCTGAAAAAGTCATTTTCTTCCCCAGAAACACCCCCCAAAAAAGGAGGATTTTCCCCCAAAAAACACTCTTGAAAAATGAGTTTTCTTCTCCAAAACCACTCCTGAAAAAGGAGTTTTCAGGACTCAAGCTCCCTGAGGATTTTAGGAGTGTTTGGGGGGGAAGGGACCTCGGTGCCCAGCACCTCCCACGGTCCCAGGGTGCTGCTCCAAGCCCATCCTGGAGCACTTCCAGCTGCTCTAGGCAGCCTCAGAGGGAAGGGTGAGGGCAGCCAGGGGGGAGCCTGGCTCCCAGAACCATGAGATCATTGCCTGGGAAAGTGATTTCAGGAGATGGGCAGGATGTGGAGAACACAACCCCCAGGAAAATCCAACCCTGCAGAGCAGCACAGCTCCCCAGAGCCCATTTCCAGGCTGGCCCGGTGTGCAGGAGGTGCTGGAATGAAAAACACCCTTCCCAAAGCAGGCAAGGAGCTCCCAGATTGAGTTTGGTAGCTCAAGAACAGGCAGCATCAGATTCTAGGCAGCAGCTCAGCACTTTCCTGCAGAAATTTCCATCTGCTCCACTCTGGGATCAGAACTTCCCCAGCACAACTCGTGAGCAGCTCTCTCCCAGATCATGCGCCTCGCTTCCAGCACGGATCAGGAGGCAGCCTCCCCCAGGAATCTTGTCAGAAGCACAGATTTTTTTCCCCAAGAGGAACAGTTTTATTCATCATGTTTGTGGCCCAGGCAACCCAGAGAGCTCAGATTGCACTTGGCACCCGAGCAGGCTTGTGGTGATTTTATCCACAAAAACAGATCTGTTACCTTCCCTCGGCCAGGAATGTGACCCTTGGAAGCACCAACAGGGCGGAAAAAAGGAACAACAAGAGAAATCTCAGCCCTGGCTAAGCCAGGCAGGACCTTTGCTGTGCCACAAAGCAGTTGTGACACTGCCAGAGGGACCCTGCTGAGCTGGACAAAGGATGAGGATGTTCCTCATCCCCTTTTCCATCATCCCCTCCCAGACAAGATTGGGATGAGGATGTTCCTCATCCCCTTTTCCATCAGCCCTTCCCAGACAAGGTTGGGATCAGCTGGACATAGGATGAGGATGTTCCTCATCCCCTTTTTCCATTAGGATGACGTGGACAAAGGACGAAGATGTTTCTTTTCCATCATCCCTTCCCAGACAAGGTTGGGATCAGCTGGACACAGGATGAGGATGTTCCTCATCCCCTTTTCCATCATCCCTTCCCAGACAAGGTTGGGATCAGCTGGACAAAGGATGAGGATGTTCCTCATCTCCTTTTCCATTGGGATCAACTGGACACAGGATGAGGATGTTCCTCATCCCCCTTTTCCATTAGGATGAGCTGGACACAGGATGAGCATGATCCTCATCCCCCTTTCCATCACCCTTCCCAGACAAGACTGGGATGCTGCACCTGGGAAATCCCGTGCTAAAGCTGTGGCAGGGACTGACAGCCCAGGAGGTTGGACAGAACTCTCGGAAGATCAGAGCTCCCAGCCCTCATTTTGGGAACAGGCTGTCTGAGAAGGCTGGCTTTGGAGTGGCAATCAGTGAAATCCCCCTCACAGCTCCTCGTGGTGCTGACAGAGTGAGGAGGGAAGTGAGCAGAGCAGATCCTTGATCAGCTGCTGCAGTTTCTGCTCTCCACACACAAATTCTCCCTCCCAGCTCATGTTCCTGGCAGGCAGCAACCAAAAAAACCTCAGCCATCCCTCCCCAAGGCCACGGCCCTGCAGAGTTTGGGAACTTCCCAGCTCTCCAGGCTCACCTCTTCAAGCTGGATTGAGGCTGGGGGCTCTGAGCAGTTGGCACCAGTTCCCCCCTGGGTCCTGCCAAAGCACAAGTGCCACCAAAGGGGCCCAAATGAGCTCAGAGCCACCTCCAGGGCTTTACAATCCCCTCAGGAAAGGGGTGGAGGAGCCATGTGGCCCCAAGATGAGATTTCCCAGTAGATTTCACCTCCACAGAAAAGATTTCCCAAGAGATTCGGCCAGAAGGGAACTCGTGACCGAGCTGATTTGCACTCAGTGATTTTGAGAGCAGCACAAAACCCCAGCTGGGCGTCCCCTTCCTCCTGTGCCTCCAAAGGAAAGCCCAGGGACTTGCCCAGCACCTTCCAGACCAGTGTCACAATGTGATTTACTGCTCACAGGTCCTGCCTGAGGACTGGCCACAGCCACAGCCCACCCTTGTCACCAAACCCCCTCTGGAGCATCACATCTGAAGGTGTCACATCCTCAGAGGGCGTGGGAAATGAATTTGTAGAAAATTCTCCAAGTTTGATATTTGTTTACACACAAATAGTATGTTTACATGGTGTGTAGGTTTACATAGTAAGTAAACAAAAATAGTAGGTTTGCATAGGATGGATTTGTATGTAAACAAATATCAAACTTGGAGAAATTTCTACAAATTCATTTCCCACAAGAGGGGACTCACTGGTGGGGCATGAAACCACGCAGGGGTGCCAAAAAGGCAGAGTTAACAAAATCCAGTGTGGAGTCTCAGCCGGTAAACAAGGTTAGAACAACAAAAAGAACAGGAATGGGTGGCTCTGCTCACCACACTGCCACCATGAGAGCTCCATGGCAGCTCCATATTATCTCTGTGAGGTTCCAGCAGGTGCTCTGCAGCTCCTGAGCCTGCCCTCCCTGTGTGCTGTGCTGCAGGGCAGCACTGCAATGGGGATGGCCACGTCTCAGGCTCCCCAAAATGGGATTCCCACATCTGCCAGCAGCTCTGGGATGCCCAGGGACGCTCCAGCACCACCATCCCCTAACCAAGATGACAACCCCCCTTATCAGCCCCAGCAGAGACACAAAATCCTCCTGCACACAGCTGGTTAAGGTCTGACCCCTCTGCAATCTGCCTGGAATTCCAGCCTGCATTCTTCTGCAGGGAGTCCAAACAAACTCACCTGGCTCTGGAGAGGCTGCTGGGCCAAGTGCCAGAGCCCTCTCAGGCCTCATAAACCCAAGCTCAGGAAAAGCAAACTCCTTGGCTGTGACCTTGGAGCTCTTCCAGCAGCAATATCTGTCTCGACAGGAAGGGAGAAACAAGGAAAACAGGGAGGGAAAAGGGTCCTGTCCTGCTTCTCCTCCCCAGTGTGACCCCTGAGAGCCACCCCCAGGCTGGTGACGCAGCGGGACGGTGGCTGTGGTGACACAGGGATCAGCACACACACGGGGAGCTCTCCATCTCTTGCAGCAGGATGTCCCCAGACATCCTTTGGCTCGTTTGTGCACTGGGCTGGGCAGGGAAGAGCTTTGCTTTCTTCCCATGTCCCATCTGTCCTTCCTGGTGCCGCCTGTCACCTGCTGTGGGGCCAGCCCGGTCCCACAGGGCCCCTTTGGGACAGGGATCAGCTCAGGGAGGAAAATGGGCATGAGGAATGGGGTGGGGGTAGAACAAAGCTGATGCCTCAGCTTGAGCTTTTCTATTCTTCAGATTTAGTGTGTGGGTCTGGGCTTCGTATTATGGGATGGTGAGCTCTGCGCACAGAGCAGGGAGACAAAACAATTCCTGCTCTAGCTGGGCACCAAGGACAAATGATCCAAATCTGAGCCCCAAGGGCACAAACAACGTGGGCTGGAGAGAGAAAAACAAGCAGGGTGGGACTGCATGGGCTAAAGCTGGAATGGGACAATTAACTCCAATATGCAAATGGAGCAGAATTTACAAAAGTGAGAGACCCCATGACCAGCTGTCTGTTTTTGTGACCAGTTTGGTTCATCTTGGGTGCAGCCCTGGCTGGGCTCTTGTGCTGCCCAAGGTGGATCCATGGAGGCCTTTTAATAAATCCCTGCTTTATTCTTGAGCTCTGTCTAGCCCCTGCTCTAGGTCAGCCTTCACAAGGCATTAAAACAGCTGGGAACTCATCTGAGCAGACAGCAGCTGGCAGGAGCTGAGGTGATTAAATGATGTGTAACTGAGAATCCTCCGGGGTCAGAGCTTCAGGGCAGCCAGAAAAACCCCACAAAGGGATCCTGAGGGGCCAGCACTGCTTCCCTCCCCAGGAACAGCACACAGACCCACAGAAATCACAGAATCACAGAATGACCAGGTTGGAAGAGATCTTCAAGGCCATCAAGTGAAGCCCAGCCCCAACACCTCAACTAAATCCTGGCACCCAGTGCCACATCCAGGCCGTGTTAAACACACCCAGGCATGGGGACTCCAGCACCTCCCTGGGCAGAACATTCCAGAACTTTAATCCAGCACCATGTGGGGAAATGCTGGGACCTGCTGGGCTGGCTCCTCCTGCTCCTGCAACATCAGGGGACAACAATCTTCCTGGCTGCCCTGTCCTTGTCACCTCCTCCTACCCCAGGACATCAGGGGACAGTGTCCTTGCTGACTGCCCCGCTCCCCTGGCTGTCCTTGTCACTTCCTCCTGCCCCAGTGGCCACAGCCACCCCAAAATGAAACTCAGCTCCTCCTGCCCCAGTGACATTAGGGGACAATGTCCTTGCTGACTGCCGCACTCCCCTGGCCCTTGTCACCTCCTCTTGCCCCAGTGACATTAGGGGACAATGTCCTTGCTGACTGCCCCGCTCCCCTGGCTGTCCTTGTCACCTCCTCTTGCCCCAGTGACATTAGGGGACAATGTCCTTGCTGGCTACTCCACTCCTTTGGCTGTCCTTGTCACTTCCTCCTGCCCCAGTGACCACAGCCCCCCCAAAACGAAACCCAGCTCCTCCTGCCCCAGTGACATCAGGGGACAATGTCCTTGCTGGCTGCCCTGTCCCTGTCCCCTCCTGCTGCCCCAGAGCACCCCAAAAGGAACCCTCAAAGCTTTGCTGGCACCCAGGACATGCCCCAGTCCCACAGCTGCTCCTGTTCAGCTGCTGCACAGCCTTGGCACCTGAGGCCACCCCCAGGGGTGACACAGAGGCCACAGATTGGCCAATTTAAGGACAAACCTTGTGTGGGGTCTGTTCCCAGCACCCAGCTCTGAAAGTGCCCCAACCTCTGACAGGCAGATGCTGGAAAATCCCTTAGAAATGGGTTTTTCTCTGCTCACCCTGCTCCAAAGTTTTGATCCAGTCTCTGTTCTTGGCTCTTGCAGGAAAAAAAGGAATTCTGGATCCCCTCTGATGCTTTTATGGCTCCTGGAGTGGAACCCCACAGCTCCAACTCAACCCCTGAATTAATTCATCCCTGCTGAACCAGCAGACCCTGCTCTTAAATCACAATTTATTTCAGAGATAGAGGGAGGGGGGTGAAAAACCCTCTCAAAGGGATTTTGGGACACGTTTATGAATATTAGAACACTATAAATATAAAAGGGAACATAAGGAAATAGAAATATCCTCAGAGGGTGACATTTTCAGCCCATTTCTGCTTTCACAAATTAAAATAGTTGCCTGGTTCTTATTGTGGATCACGTGGGGCCTCTCAACTCTGTAACCTTAAAAGGGAGCTGAAATCAGAGCTCCCTTTTTGTCACTTCTAACAGGAAAATGGTGATTCTTGGCAGGGAAGGGAGCAAACCCCACAGGACACAGGTCACTGGCATGTGTCACCTGCCCTGTCTCCGTGCTCTCACCTCATCAGCTGTCCCAAAATCAGAACTTTGCTCCTTTCTCCAAGGTTTCTCTGAGAAAGAGTAAGACCAAAATGTCCTTATTGACAAGGACACCTCTGTCCCCTCTTCTTTTGTCCCTTCCCTGAGACCCCTCAGCTCCCTGAACCAGCACGGAGCTGGGAAAGGAAGAAAAAGTCAAATTTTTGGGGTGTTTTGGACTTTCCTACAAGGACAAAGCTGGGAGCAGCCAGGAAACCTCTGCAAAAAAAAGCAAGTTGATGGGCAAAGGCTGTGCCAGACAAATCCCTGCTGCTGCTCCTGCTGGATGTACCTGCCCAACGAATCCTGGAGAATCAGGGAAAGTCACCTTCACCAATTTTCTGGAATTTATGTGCTCAGGGCAAGGTGTGGAGCCCCAGGATGTGACTGGGACAAACTGGGAATAGTCAAGCTGGGGGAGCAAGGAGCCAACATTATCCCATGGAAATCTGTCCAACACTGCTTGAGGCACTGCAAAAGCCACCTGGGAGATTCTGCTCTGCCTCCTCTCCACCTTTTTGCTGGAAAATGAACCAGCAGAGAGAAATCAGCCCTAAATGAGAGAGACAAGGAGGAGAAGGGCTCCAGAAAACACATGGTGCAGGGCCCAGCCAAACCTCCACCCCCTCCAGGTGTCCAGCAGCGGGATGAAAAACAGGATTATGGAAAAGAGGGGAGGAAAAGCAGCTGCTGCCACCCATCCCTGCTGTCACAGCTTTCCCCTGGCAGCCCCGGTGAGGCCAGCAGGGAAGCAGACCAAGAGCAGCTCTTTGATGTCACAAACAGAAGGTCCCTGCTGACGTTGGGGAACTGTGGCCTGACCTCCTGCTCTTCCAGGGTCAGGCAACACCTACTTCCCAGTCTGCTCCCAGTAAAGCCCAGCCAGGGCTGCTTGGCTGGAGAAGGGAGTGTGAGAGGGGCAGGAGGGATGAACTGGGAGCCAAGCAGAGCAGATCCACTCTGCTCCCAGCGTGGCAGGGGGAGGACAGGGATGGAGCACAAGGAGCAGGCATCAGTTTGCTCTGTCTCTGTCATGCTCAACCACTCACAATTAGTGACAAGGACCCTAAGGCCATCCCATTCCACCCCTCCCGCCAGGCCAGGGACACTGCCATGGATCCAGGAGCAGCACAAGCTCTCTGGGCACCCTCAGAAGGAACAATTCCTCCCTAATACCCAACCTAACCCAGTCCTTTGGAGCCTTTCCCTGCTGTTCTGCTGCTCCTGCCCTTGCAGAGCCCCTGAGCATCCCTCCCACGTGAGGAGGCTGGGAGCAGGAACGCGCAGCCCCGGGGCGACTGCAGAACCATTCCCAGCCCCCTCCGAGCTCCCCGTGTGCTGCAGGACCTGCTGCAGGAGCTGCTGCAGCAGAGCTCAGTCGCTGCCCAGCCGTGCAGGAGGCAGCAGAGCCTCTCCCCCTCCCCGCAGCTCCCCCTGTGCTCAGGCACGGCTCTGCCGGGGCGAGGGAAGCGACGTCGTGAGCGGCAGCGCTGCCAACTTCTCCTCTGCTGCAGCCAGTGCATGTGCCTGAGCTGCTGCTCCCAGCCAAGCCCTGCCGTTTGGGAAAGGAAATCTGGGAAAAGTCACAAGTCACTTCCAGCCCAAAAAAAACCCCCAAAAATCCAGGCAGTTCTCAGCTCGCTGGGGGCGTTGGGAAGCAGAAATAGCAGCGAAAAAGGCTTCATGCCAAACGCGGGTCAAAAGAGGGATCAAAAAATCTCAGGACTGACACAAAAAGCACCGTTTTGGGACAGCAGTGAGCCCGAAATTGAGAATTCAGGTGGTGCAGGAAGGCAAACTGGACGTGCTGGTGGCCGGGAGAGCCTGCAATGCTCCCCGGCTTTGGGCAGAAGCATCTGTGATCCGGCTAATCCGTGGTTATCCCGGAGGATTGGGGCTGCCAGCAGGGGCAGGGAGGGTGCTGTGCATGTGCTCTATCCTGTCCCTGCAAAGGCAGGATCCAGCGATGGGAAGGGATTAATCAGTTTTCTTACACATAAAATCCGTGTGTGCGTGCCGAGGGCAGGGACCCAGGAGGGTGTCAGGAAAGCCATTTATGTCCATCACATCTTATCTGCTCCAGACTGAGCACAAAACCAGCCCCTCCCTCCGTCGGGCATTAATCCTCTCGACAGGATTAAAGCCTATCAGCGCAGGGCTCCCCGCAGAGAACAATCCCGCGTTTGCAGGGTGACACCGAGATGCTATCAGCGAGGATCACAGAGCTGCACGGGGATTAGAGGGCAGCACAGCAGCCTGGAGGTGAGGCCGGAGAGCGCTCTCCGCTCCGAGAACCCGCCGCCGTTTTCACGCCTCGTTAACCCCGGCGCGCAGTCCCAGCGATGCCGGGCCCAGCTCCAGGCCTGGCTTTTCGCTGCCCCCACTGATTGCAATTACAGGCGAACGCCGTTAATTGGCTTTGCAGCCGCGGCACGTGGAGGAACCCACACCGGGCATTCCTCCAGCTCCCACTCAGCCCTCGTCATTTCTTTGTCACTGTCACCTCGTGGTGGCCGTGCCCTCTGCTGAAAGCACCACGTCCCACCGAGGCAGAGCTTTTCCCGCAGTTTGTGGGAATCCTTAAAATCAGAGGGTTTTGGGAAAGCTGCAAAAGGCAGGGCCTCAGAGACAGCAGAACTGCAATTAGAGCTAAGTGATAGCCATGAGATTTGTCAGCAGAAAAGTTATGTAAGATGTAGAAAATAAGGACAACTAGAACAATGGTCTGTGTATTAACACTTGGCTAGAATAACTCGCTAAGCTACAGAGAAGTGTATCTAGCAAGATAGGAGGAAGTTCTAAGCTTAATAATGGAGCTCTGTGCATTGTGTTTTAAGGCTTACAAGCAGGTACTGTTTTCGAGATAAGCACGCATTGTTTTAATCAAAGGTATCTGTGTTTACAGTGGTTGGACAGAACTAATATCAATGTGCTTTTGCTTTGTGTGATTAGCCAAAAAACTTTTAAAGTGAGTTGTGACACTGAGTTCTTTGTCTGCTGTTGGCATCTTCCCATTGTCATATCCATGTAATGAGACTGATGCTGGAAAATGAACAGCTTGAGACGTGCTCCACAGCAGTCCTGTCCTGTTCATGATTTGTACACAACCCCTGGCCAGCAATGCTTCCCCTGCCAGATAGGGATCTGCAACACAAGCCAGGACAGAGCACGACCCACACAGCAGGCAGGGAGCTGAGCAGGGCCCATTTAATGCAGGGAATGAAACAACATTCAGGCAGAGGATGGTGACAGATAAAACATTGCACAGCTGGAGGGGCCACGTCTCCAGCACCGAGCCACCTCTTCCCTTCTCCATGCTGAGTCCTGAGGAGGTTGCAGAGAGGATTTGCAGCTGCCTTTAGTGCTCCCCATGCACAGAACCAGCCCAGCTGCTGCCTCAGCACAACTCACCAGTCCAGCAGGAAGGTTTAGGGGGCCCCCCCAGCAAAGATGAGCTCCAGGGCAGCCTGGATGTCCCCTCCTGTGGCCTGCAGGGCCCGCAGGCTCAGCTCGTCGTCGTGGATCCCCATGTCTCGCAGCTGCTGCAGCTGGGGCTGCCACTGGCTCTGCTCACAGCCAACAGAAGTCAGGGATGAGAATCGCAGCAGATTTGGTGTGAGAATCCCAGCAGCAAAACCAGCAGCCCTTCCCACTGCCCAGTGTCCCACCTGTTATAGACACACGTTATAATATTGGCTTTTTGCAAATATTAAAATGGATTTTAGATGTGGGGTGCTAAAGTGACTTTGTTATAAAGATACGGGTTTTATTTCTGTTCATGAAGCTCAGTGCAGCAGCTGCTGTCAGTGTCACAGTGCCTGCTGGGATGGGATAACACCCAGTGAACACAGGGTGAGCACACCTGGACAGATGTGCCACACGGGGTGAGCACACCCAGACAGATGTGCCACACTAGGTGAACATACCTGGACAGATGTGCCACACCGGTGAGCACACCCGGAGAGATGTGCCAGCCAGCAGCACTCACCCTCTGCAGGCAGTGTGGGCCAGGGCCCAGAACTGGAGGGGATAAAAAGGGACTAAAACCACAATCCAGGAATCCACACGCTCTAAAAGAGTAGATCCAAAGCAGAGATGTGCTAAACAATTCCTGGAACATGTAAACCACTTTGGGGAAAAGTGTACTGTGCACAAGGGTCTGTGAATATGCAAAGGGCTGATGTGATTAGAAGGTATTTAAGGGGTTAGGGTTAAATTTGCCCTAAACCAGGACATACTCCAAAGATAACAGGGGGCTCTTGGCTGATGCCACAATGACCTTTGCTCTATGGTCCTTGTCTACCACTGTCCTTTATTAAACTTTCAAAATGTGGTTTTTAAATGTTGACATTTTCATAGAGGAGTGAACGTGGGTTTTACCCACCTCAGCAGCTCCTGTGCAAACAGCTCCTGAAAGCTCAGTGATGCTGCAAAGTCCCCAAAGCCACCACCCCTCTGTGAAAAAGGTAGGAGTTTTTTTGGTAAAATTTAGAAGTTTAATAAAAGACAATAGGAGATAAAGATAGTAAAGATTATGGCTGGGTGTGTCTTGGCACTCAGCCAAGAGCACACTTACTTTCAGGGATATTTTTAAAATACTTTTTCCATTACATTCGCTTGTATATTCATAGACTTTTATGTATATTTATATTTTTCTATAGACTAGTTTATCTGTTTTAGGAATATTTTGTATGGCTCTTCTTTGGGTTTGTTTTTTTAGAGTATGCATGTTTCTTAGTTGTGGTTTTGGCTTTTTTTTCTTTATTACTTATAGTCTGGGCTTTGTCTATACTTTCTTCAGATGATAAATGTTGATAGTATATTAATAGCAAGGTCTTCATTATATGTTTACTGGATGTTATCTTGATTGAACAGTTCATTTATAACTATATTAGCTACTACTATTACTAAATTTTATGTTAATAGCAGAAATAAAAGTTCTTTTAACATTATACATACAGTATTTATCTTAATATTTGCAAAAAGCCAGCAATAAAATGTGCATTTATAACACCTCCATCCCAATTCCACCCAGTACTTCTGCAGTGGCTGTGATGATGCCTTAGGACTTTAGATTTTATATTATTTATACATTTGTAATCCTGTAATTCTTTGTATAATTCTAAACTCCATATACAGTGTGAGCTGCTGCTTTCCCTGTTTGGGCAGACACAACAATTCCTCTCCAGGCCTGGCAATCAAGGACAACTCACTGCCTCAGGCCCCAGAAATGTAAACAAGAGTGAGCTGGAGGAGCAAACTGGGGGTAAATAACTTCATTACCTGAAGGTTTAATTAGAAGATTAACCCCCAATATGCACATGAACCAAATTTACAGAAGTCTGAAAACCTGTGAGCCATCATCCATTTTTGGGTGTAGCCCCTGGGGGCTTCATCTGCCCCAAATGTACTGAAGGCTCTTCAATAAATAGAACAGCTTTTTCTTCCCTTAATTTTGTCTGGCCTCTGTTTTTAGAAACTTGGGGTAAATGACTTCATTACCTCAAGGTGTAATTAGAAGATTAACCCCCAATATGCAAATGGCCCAGATTTACAGAAGTCTGAAAACCTGTGATCATTGGTCCATTTTGGGTGTAGCCCCTGGGGGGCTTTATCTGCTCCAAATGGCCCTTCAATAAATAGAAGAGCTTTTTATTCCCTTAGTGTTGTCTGGCCTCTGTTTTTAGGTAGCCCAAAAAGGCACCAGTGGTGCCCCTCCCAGGCTGATGTCCCACCACAGGAGGCAGCTGGGATATGCAGGGGGATGCAGGATTCCAGGGAATGCCACTGACCTGGAGGCTGGGCTGCCCTGAGGCCTGCAGGGCGTGCTGGAGGGCCTGGCTGAACAGGTCGTTGGTGATGGGTGTCCCTGACTGCACACTGGATGACATCGGGGACGTCCCGGAGGAGTGGCCCTAGGAGGAGGTGACAGGTCAGGAGAAGGAACCAGCACACAGCAACATCTGCAGCACCCCTCACCCTCCATCCCATGGGGAAGGGAGCTCCTCCAGGAGGGAAGGAAGGTGCCCCAGAGCTGATCCAGGCTGTGCTGGCTGTCCCCTGGGTGCTGGAATTGTGTGGAAGATAGGGATCACATGGATTTGCATGAGGGAATGCAGAGCCAGGTGTGCCAGGGATGGGATCACACAGGGAACTTTTCCCTGAGGGAATGCACAGCCAGGTGTGCCAGGGATGGGATCACACAGGGAACTCTCCCCTGAGGGAATGCACAGCCAGGTGTGCCAGGGATGGGATCACACAGGGAACTGTGCCCTGAGGGAATGCACAGCCAGGTGTGCCAGGGCTGGGATCACACAGGGAATGGTGCTCTCAGGGAATGAAGAGCCAGGTGTGCCAGGGATGGGATCACACAGGAAACTCTTCCCTGAGGGAATGCACAGCCAGGTGTGCCAGTCTTGACCAGGACCACTGCTGGCTGTGTCCTGGGTGCCAGGGGTGGCATCATAAGGGAAAAAACACTTCCATGAGGGAATGAAGAGCCAAGTGTGCCAGGGATGGGATCACACAGGGAACTCTCCCCTGAGGGAATGCACAGCCAGGTGTGCCAGGGTTTGGATCACACAGGGAACTTTTCCCTGAGGGAAGGCAGAGCCAGGTGTGCCAGTGCAGAGCAGGGCTGGTGTTACCTGGATGCCCAGGGTGGGATCAAAGGGAAGAGAACCTATCCATGAGAGAAGGCACAGCCAGGTGTGCCAGGGATGGGATCACACAGGGAACTCTTCCCTAAGGGAAGGCAGAGCCAGGTGTGCCAGGCTTGATCAGGACCAGTGCTGGGTGTTACCTGAGTGCCCAGGGTGGGATCAAAGGGAAGAGAACCCATCCATAAGAGAAGGCACAGCCAGGTGTGCCAGCCCAGAACAGGGCTGTTCCCTGGATGCCAGGGCTGGGAACAAAGGGAAGAGAACCCATCCATGAGAGAAGGCACAGCCAGGTGTGCCAGGGTTAGGATCACACAGGGAACTCTCCCCTGAGGGAATTCAGAGCCAGGTGTGCCAGCACAGAGCAGGGCTGGTGCTGGCTGTTCCCTGGGTGCCCAGAGTAGGATCAAAGGGAAGAGAACCCATCCCTGAGGGAATGCAGAGGCAGGAGTGCCAGCCCCAGGGGTTACCTGTGTGCCCGGGGTGGGTGTGTGGGAGCTGCTCTCGGGGGTGCTGGCCAGGGCCAGGGCTGTGGCCAGCTCGCTCTGGGTGATGGGCCGGGGCCGCCCCGCCGCCCCCGCGTAGCCCAGCGAGGCCGGGCGTGAGCCGGACGTGCTGCTGGAAGGGGTGGACCTGGTGCTCTGTGTGGAGACAGAGAAAAGCTCCAGCTGTGACCTTTCTCGGTGTTTGTGTCCCAGTTAAACCACAGATCGTACCATACCCAAATGTCCCAAGGGTGACACTTCTGAAAGACAAACATGCCAGAGTGGGATGTGCTTTTTTTCCACAGAGTCAGCTGTGGAAACTGGCAGGAAACCTTTCAATCTATCATCCACCAGCCCCAAACCAGAGTGATGTTAGCTTGGAACAAAACAATTCCCTGCTACAGGCACGTTTGGACCCAAATATCCAGTTTTTCTTCCAGAACCCTTTGTCCTATGGAGAGGAAGAGTGCAGAAAGGCAGGAATCAACACTCCCACGCTCCACTATGGCTGTGAGGGCATTTCCTCCGTTCCATTTTCCTGTTGTGTGTTCAGTACTGAGGAAAACCCTCTCCTGGGCAGCGTGGAAGCAGCCAGGATCAATATGTTTGTCTCCACATCCCCCTGGGGAGCCAGAGCTGCTCACCAGACAGGAAAGGAAGAGCTTGGGAGTCTCAGAGCTACCAATTAAACCCAAAAAGAAGTGCTCACCCAACCTGGCTGCTTACCTGGTGGAAGTCATCTTCATCATCAGAGAGCCCCTCAAAGAGAAAGCCACCTGCACCAGAAAGGGGAATAGAAGGATGTGGCAAACCAGCAGGAACTGGGAGCAGATGAGAACCCTGTGGAGCTTTTGGCTGAGCACCCTGAGAGCTCCCCTTGCAGGGGGACGTACCTGGCATGTCGCGGTAGGAGCCCAGGGCCATGGCCCGCGAGGACGTGTCCGGGGCTGGCAGCGGGGTGCTGCCCGCCACTGAGTGCAGCACCAGCACGATGGCGTTCACCAGGGCAGGGTGAGCCGGGATCAGCCTGGGCACAAACAGGCACAGCTGAGCGAGGGCACAGGGCAAGCCAGGAACCAGCCCTGAGGCACCCGGGGCACAGCCACTGCTGCCTCTGCTGCTGGCACAAACTCCTCCAGGCAGCCAGGGATCCTCCTGGATCCACGCTGGACCTGCCTTGGATCCTTCTGGACCCATGGTGGACCTGGCCTTGGATCACCAATGATCCTTCTGGATCCATGCTGGACCTGGCCTTGGTTCACCAAGGATCCTTCTGGATCCATGTTGGACCTGGCCTTGGATCCTTCTGGATCCACGGTGGACCTGGCCTTGGTTCACCAAGGATCCTTCTGGATCCATGTTGGACCTGGCCTTGGATCCTTCTGGACCCATGGTGGACCTGGCCTTGGATCACCAATGATCCTTCTGGATCCATGTTGGACCTGGCCTTGGATCCTTCTGGATCCATGGTGGACCTGGCCTTGGATCACCAATGATCCTTCTGGATCCATGTTGGACCTGGCCTTGGATCCTTCTGGATCCATGTTGGACCTGGCCTTGGATCCTTCTGGATCCATGGTGGACCTGGCCTTGGATCACCAATGATCCTTCTGGATCCATGTTGGACCTGGCCTTGGATCCTTCTGGATCCATGCTGGACCTGGCCTTGGATCCTTCTGGACCCACACTGGACATTGCCTCAGCTCACCAAGGACCCTTCTAGACCCAGCCTTTCCTCAGTTCACCAAGGATCATTCTGGACCCCATACTGGACCTGGCCTTGGCTCACCAAGGATTCTTCTGGACCCATGGTGGAGCCAGCCTTGGATCCTATTGGATCCATGTTGGACCTTCCCTTGGTTCTCCAAGGATCCTTCTGGATCCACATTAGACCCTTTCTTGGTTCTCCAAGGATCCTTCTGGACCCATGCTGGACCTTTTCTCACTTCTCCAAGGAGTCTTCTGGACCCCATGTTGGACCTGTCCTCAGTTCACCAAGGAACCTTCTGGGCCCAGCCTTGCCTTGGTTCACCAAGGATCCTTCTGGATTCACATTAGACCGTTCCTTGGTTCTCCAAGGATCCTTCTGGACCCACGCTGGACCTTTCCATGGTTCTCCAAGGATCCCTCTGGACCCATGCTGACTTTTCCAAGGTTCTCATGGGAGCAGCTCTCTGCTGTGAGCAGTTCATCCAGGTCTGAACCCCGATCTGGAGGCAATGATGGCCCTGCCTCCCACCAAACACCCTCTGCATTAACCCAAGTGGTGGATCCGTGTTTCCTGAGAGAGGAGTGACCCAGCCTGGCAGGCAGGAGCAGAGCTCTGTCCCACCCAGGTGACACACAGGGACACAAAGGCACTGCTGAATCACTGTCCCAGCTCGGGGAACTTACGTGTCCAGCATGTTGGGGTCTGCAAACACAGAGAACAGATCCTTGTCCTGCAGAACTCCTGCAAAAGACCAGGAAAGGCAGTGAGACAGGATACAGCAAACAGGAACCAGTCACACAAAAGCCACAGGGACAAATAAATAGGAATTGTTTTCCAGGAAATGAGTCATGAGTAAACACCACAAACACTCCCATTGTTCCTCTGAAGCCTTTGTGTTCCCGGAGAGGCTCTGGGTCACAGCCACACACCCAAGGGACAAAAGGGACGGGGCTTTTTCCTGCAGATCCCGTGGGTGCTCCACCTCAAGGGCAGGATGGAAGCTGGGCCCCAGCTCCCTGCAGCCAGGCTGTGACTGCATCCCAAATTCCACCTGCCTCGGGCTGCCACCATCCCAGAACAGGCTGGATTTAGTGAACCATTCTGTAACATCCGAAATTCCACCTGCCTCGGGCTGCCACCATCCCACAGCAGGCTGGATTTAATCAACCACTTTGGAGCACTTTGCAGTGGGGAGAGAGCTCCATCCCTCCTTTCTCTAATCCTTCTGAAGCCAGGATCCATCCCTCCTTTCCCTGACCCTTCTGAAGCCAGGATCCATTCCCAAGGAGAGAGCTCCATCCCTCCCTTCCCTGATCCTTCTGAAGCCAAGATACATCCCTCCTTTCCCTGATCCTTCTGAAACCAAGGAGAGAGCCCCATCCCTCCTTTCCCTCATCCTTCTAAAGCCAGGATCCATTCCCAAGGAGAGAGCTCCATCCTTCCTTTCCCTGACCCTTCTGAAGCCAGGATCCATCCCTCCTTTCCCTGATCCTTCTGAAATCAAGGAAAGAGCTCCATTGCTTCTTTCCCTGACCCTTCTGAAGCCAGGATCCATCCCTCCTTTCCCTGATCCTTCTGAAATCAAGGAAAGAGCTCCATTGCTTCTTTCCCTGACCCTTCTGAAGCCAGGATCCATCCCCAAGGAGAGCTCCATCCCTCCTTTCCCTAATCCTTCTAAAGCCAGGATCCATTCCCAAGGAGAGAGCTCCATCCCTCCTTTCCCTGACCCTTCTGAAGCCAAGGAGAGAGCTCCATCCTTCCTTTCTCTAATCTTTCTGAAGCCAGGATCCATTCCCAAGGAGAGAGCTCCATCCCTCCTTTCCCTGACCCTTCTGAAGCCAAGGAGAGAGCTCCATCCTTCCTTTCTCTAATCTTTCTGAAGCCAGGATCCATTCCCAAGGAGAGAGCTCCATCCTTCCTTTCTCTAATCCTTCTAAAGCCAGGATCCATTCCCAAGGAGAGAGCTCCATCCTTCCTTTCTCTAATCTTTCTGAAGCCAGGATCCATTCCCAAGGAGAGAGCTCCATCCCACCTTTCCCTGACCCTTCTGAAGCCAAGGTGAGAGCTCCATCCCTCCTTTCCCTGACCCTTCTGAAGCCAGGATCCATCCCCAAACATCACCAATGGAGCACGACCGACACCTCAGCAGTCACCAACTCATGCCCCAAAGGGACAAAAAATGAGGGGTTTTTTTAACTCTCTCTTCTCCCTACCAGGAATTCAACCTAGATTTGTGTCTGTCCCTTCCCCCATGAGGAATCCAAGCCTTCCTCACATTCCCTGGATCACAGCCAGACTCACCCAGAGCCACGGGGTCGCTGCTGAGGCCAGGAGTAGCCACAATGATCTGATCCAGGGATTCCTTGTTTCCCAGCATCTTGAAGACCTGCCAAGGAAAGCAGAGCAGGTTGGGAATGTCACCTACTGTGTGGCTGTCCCCAGAGGGAGGGGACAGCTGAATTCCCCCCCGGGAGCAGAGCACTCACAGCATCTCTGTAGGCAGGGCTGCTGTGCAGGGCAGTGTGCAGCACACGGAATTCCCGGACTGCTGCCACCTTATCCACGGGCTCTGAGGGGAGAAAACACCACAACAACACACAGCTGGGCCTCTGTCAGCCCTGAAAGCCACCCCACAGCCCACTGAGACCTCCATGCTGCAACAGGGATCCTCTAACATCCTTGGATTGGGCGCAGTCACTGCAGAGTAATGATTTGCTGCACTCTCAGATCATAAAAATAGTCAGGACTATCCTCCCACGTGTGCCATTACAGGAATGCCAGCTCAAGCTCCTGTTTTTGTACAGTCAGGCACACAGCAGCCTGCTCATCCCTGGGGCTTTCCTCCAGATGCCCTGGCAATGTCCTAGAATGGATCACAGGCAATTAAGGAAGGGATGATCCTCCTCTCCATGGTGCACAGCTCATTCCTTAACTCTTGTGTCAGCAGGAAAACCAACAGCCAGGTGCTGCTGGGAGAGGTGGGGAGTTCCCAAACACAGGGAGTCATTCCCCTGGAAACCTCCACAGCAGTGAATCCCTAGAGAAGCTCAGTCCCTAACAAAACACATCCCAAGGAGAATCCAAGGGGCAATCCCCACAGCTCCTCACCTGGTTTCTGGTCAGGCTCAGGCCAGGACTTGCGCAGGACATGGACAGTGGAGCCAGACTGGATTCCATAAAAATCCAGGGTCTGGTCATCCCTCAGCTTCCGGCCACAGTAGATCAGGTCTGGGGGGGGAGGGGGAGAAACACCTGAAGATAAACACCTGTGGTGCTCTCAGAACCAGCTGGGGGTTTCTAGGTGTGCCTTAGAGCCCAAGGGGTTACTCCAACTGGTAGGGAAAAACACAGGGAAGCTGTGGAGCCGAGAACCAGGAGGGAAATCACGCAGCTGATCCAGAGGAGATGGCAGAGTCACCACCTGCGTAAGAGCTGACCTCCCCCTCAGCTCTCAGGAGAGCTCTCACAAGGACACAGAGCTGGTGGAAAGCCCAAATATTCCCGAACAAGGGCACTGCCGCGGCTGGAGCGCCCCGATCCCAAGGAAACAGGGAACGAACACCGAGCCCTCCCACCAGTACCAGCAGCTGGATATCGCGTCCCGACCGCGGCGAGGACGGGCCGAGGGTGTCCCCAAGCGGCGGGACAGCGCCAGGCTCCGGCGGGGCACGCACCGATGAGCTCGGGGTCCGGCATGGATTCCCGCAGCTTGCCCGTGATCAGCTGCTTGAGGTGCGAGATGCTGCAGCCGCCCAGCGGGCACTCGCCCAGCTCGGTCTCCGGCAGGCGCAGGATGGCTTTGGGGGCCAGCGGCTGCTCGGCCAGCTTCACGGCGATGTGCCACTCCGGCAGGGCCATGGCGCCTGGGGACACGGCCGAGTGACACCCCGCACACAGCGAGCCCTGCCTCATGCATCGGGCACAGCGCCCGCAGAGCCCCGAGCACAGCCAGCCACAGCCCCGAGCCCCTCAGCTCAGGGATCCCGGCCGTACCCCCCATCCCCAGAGTCCCGATCTCCCCCTCAGCTCAGGGGTCCCGGCCGTGCTCTCCCATATCGTCCCTAAGCTCAAGGGTCCTGGCCATGGCTCTCCGGCCCCAGAGTCCCGATTCCTCTCTCAGCTCAGGGATCCCGGCCGTGCTCCCCCAGACCCTCAGCTCAGGGGGGTCGGGACACGCTCCCCCCTGACCCTCACTTCAGGGCGATCCCCCGGATGTCCCCCGCCCCAATCTTCCCCTCAGCCCAGGGAGATCCCGGCCGCTTTCCCTCCAGACCCTCAGCTCAGGGGGATATTGGCTGTTCTCCCCCCAGACCCGCCCCGCAGCTCAGGGCGATCCCGGCCATGTCTCCCTCCCCACCTCACGGGAGCCCGGCCATATCTCCCTCCCCTCCCCATCTCAGGGCGAGCCCAGCCGTGTCTTCCTCCCCTCCCCACCTCACGGGGGCCCGGCCATGTCTCCCTCCCCACCTCACGGGATCCCAGCTGTGTCTCCCTCCCCTCAGCTTGGGGGGTCCCGGCCGTGTCTCCCTCCCCTCCCCACCTCACGGGGGCCCGGCCGTGGCCCCCCAGGCCCTCCCAGATCCGTGCTACCTCACCCCAACGGATCGGAAGCGGAAGTGCTGTGCAGAACGCGGTGCGCGCTGGGAAATCGAGTCCAGCAGAGTAGGTGGTAACACCCTCCCGAGGTGAAGGTGCTGCTGATTGGCTGGCTCTGCCACCACCAGCCAATGGGCGGGCGGCCGAGGGTTTAAAGGCCGGAGCGCGGCGAGGGGCGCGCAGTCCCGCGCCGTTCCCCCGCCACCGCTGCCTTTGATTAACGCTACCTCAGTAATTAAGCGGCTGCCATCCCTCCCCTGTGGGCGAGCAGCTCCCGTAGATATCCCACCAATGCCGGAGGGCCCAGCTGTGCGAAGCTGCCCACTCTTCAGCACTATCCGCTGCTCCATCTCATCCTCTCCCAAAAAAGGAGAGGCCACTGCTCCGGTGACCAACGCCTGTGCCAAAGCACCGACTTTTTCTGACAAGAAGAGCTGTTTGTGTTCTAAAAAAAGCCAAGTTACCATGAAAGTCCAGTCAGGCTGCAAGAGCCACATTCCAGGCACGCTTTGCTGCCTAACAGCTCTTAAAATGGTCCGAGCAGCACAGGGGCCATGATGGGATTTAAAGAGAATTCAGAAAACAAAATTCAGGCTGAGCTTTAACCTCAAGCTGGGTCAGAATCCCAAAACCTTTCACCCCAATAAGGGGATAGAGAACCCATCCCTGAAAGAAAACAAGCAAAATCAGCTTTTTTTTTTTTTGTGTGTTTAAACTTGGGAAGTTTATTTCTTTTCCTACAAAGGAACCTAGGGGTGACAAACCTAGGGGTGACAAACCTAACTTTAGTGTCATCCTACGGGTGTTACACAGGGAAAGTGAACAACCCTCCGCCTGAGGAAGAGGAGCCTAACGAGCCATTAAAACACACACACACGCTAATTACTAATTAGTACCTGGACAAGGGAATGGGAGCTAAGGAGCAGTGGAATAACAAGGTCTGAGGTGGCAGGGGGTGCCAGCAGGGTGTGGGGGTGCTGCTGGCAGGGAGAGTGGGGGGTGCTGCTGGCAGGGAGGGTCAGGGGGTGCTGCCAGCAGGGTTCAGGGTCAGGGGGTGCTGCCAGCAGGGTTCAGGGTCAGGGGGTGCTGCCAGCAGGGTTCAGGGGGGTGCCAGCAGCCCCTCTAGAAGCATTTCCGATGCACGATGGAGGGGCCGGACTCGTCGTACTCCTGCTTGCTGATCCACATCTGCTGGAAGGTGGAGAGCGAGGCCAGGATGGAGCCGCCGATCCACACGGAGTACTTGCGCTCAGGGGGGGCGATGATCTGCACCAGGAGAGACAGAGAGAGAGAGAGGTCAGAGCTGTTCCACCCCCCTGTGCCCACCCTGCCCTCCCCACCTGCCACTGCCATGTTTCCTGAAAAACCCTTTCTGAGCCAGGATTTCTTCCCCTAGGAAGCTGAGAAGCTTCAGCTTCTCCCTGTTTTGCTGCTTTGGAATGTGATTTTGGAGATTGTTTTAATTGAATGGCCAATCATGGTCCAGCTGTGTCAAGGCTCTGAGGAGTCACGAGTTTTTATTATTCATTCTTGCTAAGCCTTCTGATGTATCCTTTCTTTTTCTTTAGTGTAGTGTGGTGGAGTTTGGGGGTGCCCAGCACGAGGGAAGGGATGAGAATCTTGACTCTGTGTTTCAGAAGGCTGATTTACTATTTTATATTATTTTTATGAAATTTTATGAAAAATCCTTTCCTTAGGATTTTTTCTCCTGAGAAGCTGAGAGGCCTCAGAAACAAAATGTAAACAACAATTATCTGCTGCTGTGGAATGCAACAGGTGCATCTTTGATTGGTCTCATGTGGTTGTTTTTAATTAATGACCAATCACAGTCCAGCTGTCTCAGACTCTCTGGTCAGTCACAAGATTTTATTACTATTCCTTTTCTTTTCCTTGCTAGCTTTCTGATGAAATCCTTTCTTCTATTCTTTTAGTGTAGTTTTAATATATCATTTTCTTTTAATATATACCATAAAATAATAAATCAGCCTTCTGAAACACGGAGTCAAGATTCTCATCTCTTCTCTCATCCTGGGACCCTTGTGAACACCACCACGTATTACACTAAAAGAAAATGATCTATTAAAACTATACTAAAGAAAGAGAAAAGAGACAGCAGAAGGCTAGCAAGGAAAGGAATGGTAATAAAATCTTGTGACTGCTCACAGCCTGGCTGTCATTGGTCACAATTCACATGAGACCAATCAAAGATGCAACTGTTGGTCAACAATCTCCAGAGCACATTCCACAGCCATCAGAGAGTTATTGTTTACATTTCCTTCCTGAGGCCTCTCAGCTTCTCAGGAGAAAAATCTTAAGTGAAAGGATTTTTCAGAAAACATGTCTGTGACAGCATAGCATTCTTCTAATATAATATCATAAAATAATAAACCAGCCTTGTGAGAACATAGAGCCAGATTCTTCATCTTTTTCTGTAGTATAGTTTTAGTATAGCATTCTTTTAATATACTATAAGATCACAAAATAATAAATCAGCCTTCTGAGAACATAGAGCCAGATTCCTCATCTTTTACTTTAGTATAGCTTTAGTATAGCATTCTTTTTAATATCATAAAATGATATTATAATAATAACTCAGCCTTCTGAGAACATGGAGTCAGATTCCTCATCTCTCAGCTCATCCTGGGGACCCTCACAACCAGCACACCCTGCCCACCTTGATCTTCATGGTGCTGGGAGCCAGCGCCGTGATCTCCTTCTGCATGCGGTCGGCGATGCCTGGGTACATGGTGGTGCCCCCGGACAGCACGGTGTTGGCGTACAGATCCTTCCTGATGTCCACGTCACACTTCATGATGGAGTTGAAGGTGGTCTCGTGGATGCCGCAGGACTCCATGCCCAGGAAGGAGGGCTGGAAGATGGACTCGGGGCAGCGGAAGCGCTCGTTGCCGATGGTGATGACCTGCCCATCAGGCAGCTCGTAGCTCTTCTCCAGTGAGGAGGAGGAGGCGGCCGTGGCCATCTCCTGCTCGAAGTCCAGCGCCACGTAGCACAGCTTCTCCTTGATGTCGCGCACGATCTCGCGCTCGGCCGTGGTGGTGAAGCTGTAGCCCCGTTCGGTGAGGATCTTCATGAGGTAGTCGGTGAGGTCGCGGCCGGCCAGGTCCAGGCGCAGGATGGCGTGGGGCAGGGCGTAGCCCTCGTAGATGGGCACCGTGTGCGTGACGCCGTCGCCGGAGTCCATCACGATGCCCGTGGTGCGGCCCGAGGCGTAGAGGGACAGCACGGCCTGGATGGCCACGTACATGGCCGGCGTGTTGAAGGTCTCGAACATGATCTGCGTCATCTTCTCCCTGTTGGCTTTAGGGTTGAGCGGCGCCTCGGTGAGCAGCACCGGGTGCTCCTCGGGCGCCACGCGCAGCTCGTTGTAGAAGGTGTGGTGCCAGATCTTCTCCATGTCGTCCCAGTTGGTGACGATGCCGTGCTCGATGGGGTACTTGAGGGTGAGGATGCCCCTCTTGCTCTGCGCCTCGTCGCCCACGTAGCTGTCCTTCTGGCCCATGCCCACCATGACGCCCTGGTGCCGCGGCCGCCCCACGATGGAGGGGAAGACGGCGCGGGGTGCGTCGTCCCCCGCGAAGCCCGCCTTGCACATCCCCGAGCCGTTGTCCACCACCAGGGCAGCGATCTCCTCGTCCGCCATCCTGCCCGGCCTGAGGGCAGAGAGACAGCACGCTGGCACTCCCTGCCCGTGGGGATGGGCAGGGATGCACCAGGCAGGGTGGGAATTAAGCCCTGAGGGGTCTGCAGGGCAAGGCAGGGAGGTAAAATATCGCTTTATGCCCTCAGAACACACGTAGGAATAAAAGCAGTCCCCCAGAGGACAAGCTGTGGAAGGTGTCACTGTCCATACAGGGGGTGGGAGTGGAAACATCCTTGAGGTTCTTCCAACTCAAAACGTTCAGAGATTCCCACTCCTTTCCCAGGGATCTGAGAGGACTCCCCCCCCCTACACAGCCCCCCAGCAGCACAGACCTGAGGGAATTGAGGTCCCCAGCACCGAGCACCATCCCTGCCAGAGCCCACCCACCCCAAGGACCTGAACACACCTGGGGGAAGCTCTAATTCCACCCCAAGGGCCACAGCAGGGGATACCAAACTTCCCTGAGGGACCAGACAGACACAGGGGAACCCTAAATCCCACACTCAGAGCCTGAACAAACATTGGGGAACCCCCAACTCTGCCTAAGGCCCAAACAAGCATGAGGGGGAGCCCTAACCCTGCCCTGAGAGGCCAAATATACATCGGGGGACCCCTAACCCAGCCTAGAGCCCCAAAGAGACATTGGGGGAGCCCTAACCCTGTCCTATGAGGTCAAATATACATCGGGGGACCCCTAACGCTGCCTTAAAAGGCCAAATAAACATTGGGGGACCCCTAACCCTGCCCTAAGGGCCCAAATAGACACGGAGGGGGCCCTAAGCCCCGTCTGAGGGCCTAAGTTGACGTAAAGGGACCCTAACCCCTTCCTCGAGAGACACACCCCTAAAATCCCCCCCGAAAGCCCAAACACACAGGGAGAAGCCTCTAAATCCCCCTGAGAGAGTCTTAAGCCCACGCTAAAGTCTCAAAGGGACACAGAGAACCCCCCCAAACCCACCCTTAGAGCTCGAACAGACATAATGAGATCTTAACCCTCCCTCCGAAGGACCCCTATACCACTCCTCAAAGCCCAAACAGACACGGGATGACCCCTAAACGCCATCCCCGATATCCCGCTCGGCTGCGAGCGTTTGCAGGGCCCCGCTCACCCTCACGCGCTCTCTCAACCCCCGGCGGCGCCTCCTCCGCGACTGACGGGCCCGCGCGCCGCGCGCGCTTTTTATACCAGGCGGAACCGGAATGCGGCCGGCGGCGCGCTCTCTGATTGGCTGTAGCTTTCCCTCCCTCCCCTCCCCGCGGGCCGTTCCCGGAAGCGGTGAGGGCGCTTCCGGTGCTTCCGGCCGGGCGAGGAAGGGGCGGGAGGGGGGAAGGAGGAAGGGAAAGGAACGGGAAGGGAAAGGAAGGGAAAGGAAGGAGGGGAGGACGGAAGGAAGGAAGGAAGGAGGAGCTGAGGCGGCCGCGCACGGACCGGCGGGACCCACCACGGGAGGTAACGGGGGAAAGCGCGGTGCTGAGGGGCGGGTGCAGGTGGGGTGGGGGGAGCCCTCGGTATTTCCGCCTGAGGGGAGGGTCGGAGCCCTCGGTGAATCCCGCGGTAAAACCTGACATTAATTAGCTAGTTAGTTAATGAATTAATTAATTACCGGCCCTCGGTGCGGGTTTAGCTCTTGCAGGGCGGTTCCCGAGCGCTGCTTCCCACGGGAGCCGCTTAAAATGGGGAGTTAAAGGGGCTGGGAGGGCATTGGAACCGCGCTGTGCGTGCGGGAACGCGGTGCGGGCCCTCCGGAGTGCGGGAACAGGCTCTGAAAACCGGGGGGAGAACGTGCAGGTGAGGGGGGACACAAAAAGTGAGGGGGAGAGACGCCAAAAGTGGCGTTGAATGTGAAGGAGGGACAGAAAAAATGAGGGAGGGACGCAGAAAGTGACAGAAGGGAGATCCTGAAAGTGAGGGAGGGATACAAAAAGTGGGAGAGAGAGATCAGAAAATGACCCTAAAAGTGAAGGAGGGACATAAAAAATGGGGGAGAGATCCTGAAAATGAGGGAGGGACACAAAAAACGGGGGAGAGGCAGCAAAAGGGACCCTGAAAGTGAGGGAGGGACACCAAAAAATGACCCTGAAAGTGAAGGAGGGACATAAAAAATGGGGGAGAGACCCTGAAAGTGAGGGAGAGGCACAAAAGGTGAAAGAGGGACAACAAAAGTGACCCTAAAAGTGAGGGAGGGACACAAAAAGTGACCTTGAAAGTGAGGGAGAGACACAAACAGTGAGGGAGAGATGCCAAAAATTACAGGGGGAGACCCTGCAATCGAAGGAGGGACACAAAAAGCAGGGAAGGGATGGCAAAAGTGATGGAGGGAGACCCTGAAAATGAGGGAGAGACACAAAAAGTGAGGGAGGGACACAAAAAGTGATGCTGAAAGTGAAGGAGGGACACAAAAAATGGGGGAGAGGCAACAAAAGTGACGAGGGGAGACCCTGAAAGTGAGGGAGGAACACAAAAAGTGAGGGAGGAACACCAAAAAATGACCCTGAAAGTGAAGGAGGGACATAAAAAACGGGGGAAAGATCCTGAAAATGAGGGAAGGACACAAAAAACGGGGGAGAGGCACCAAAAGGGACCCTGAAAGTGAGGGAGGGACACAAAAAGTAGGGGAGGGACACCAAAAATGACCCTAAAAGTGAAGGAGGGACATAAAAAACGGGGGAAGGATCCTGAAAGTGAGGCAGGGACACCAAAAATGAGGGGGGGGACCCCAAAAATGACCCTGAATGTGAGGGAGGGACACAAAAAGTGGCAGAAGGGAGACCCTGAAAGTGAAGCAGGGACACAAAAAGTGGGGGAGAGACACAAAAAGGGACCCTGAAAGTGAGGCAGGGACACCAAAAAATGACCCTAAAAGTGAAGGAGGGACATAAAAAATGGGGGAGAGACCCTGAAAGTGAGGGAAGGACACAAAAAGTGAAGCAGGGACATAAAAAGTGATGGGGAGAGAGCCCAAAAATGAGGCAGGGCCACAAAAAGTGAGGGAGGGACACCAAAAGTCATGAGGGAGCCCAGAAAGTGAGGGAGGGACACAGAATGTGAGGGAGGGACGCAAAAAACTGGGGAAAAACACCACAAGCGACCCTGAAAGTGAGGCAGGGCCGTGAAAGGTCCAATATATATAAATGGATATAAATATATGTATATAATATGGATATATATATATATAAAAATTTATTTTTAATTTTGTTTTTTATTATTTATTTCTGTTTCTTCCTATGAAGTGGCAGGGATTTAGCCACGGAGTGAGAGCACGGAAGAATTTAGGGATAGCCTGGCATGGATGTGCATATATATGCATACATATACATGGATAGATAGATAGATAAATAGATATAAATATATATATAATTTACTTTTAATTTAATTTTTTATTATTTATTTCTGTTTTTTCCTACGAAGTGGCAGGGATTTAGCCACGGAGTGAGAGCACAGAATTTAGGGATAGCCTGGCATGGGTGTGTATATATATAAAAGAATGGATATAAATATATGGATATATACGTGTATATATATATATATGTGTGTATATATACATATATATATAATTTATCTTAAATTTATATTTTATTATTTATTTCTGTTTTTTCCTATGAAGTGGCAGGGATTTAGCCATGGAGTGAGAGCACAGAAGAATTTAGGGATAGCCTGGCATGGGTGTGCATATATATATATATGTGTATAAATATATATATGGATATAAATATATATATATATCTATAATTATTTAAGGATAACCTGGCACGGGTATATATATGTATGTATATATATATATATGTATATAAATATATGTATATAATATGGATATATATATATAATTTATTTTTAATTTTATTTTTATTATTTATTTCTATTTTTTCCTATGAAGTGGCAAGGATTTAGCCATGGAGTGAGAGCACGGAAGAATTTAGAGATAGCCTGGCGCAGGTTTATATATATATATAAAATTTTTTTTTTAATATAAATGTGGCCAAGTCCTCGTGGCTGTTCCTTTCAGGGCAGCCCCAGCCCCATTGCTGCCCTGGCAGCAGCTCCTTTATGGGAGCCCGTCCCGCACAAACGCCTCGGGCACCTTGGGGCAGAGCAGAGCCGCACACCCAGCGCAGCGCAGCCGCTGCCGCCCGGGGCTGTTAAAGCCTCGCTGATTGTTTCACGCTCTCCTGCACAGGAAAGAGCCCCGGCTCTGCTCCGTCCATCCCCTCCCTTCCTGGGGAAGGGATGAAAGCAGCAGCTCCGGCCGCTCTGCCTCAGCAGCGTTTGTGTCCCCGGCAGATCCTGCGCGGCTCCCGCCGGGGCCGCCAGCCATGCGCACGGCGGGATGAAGCTGCAGGCGGTGCTGGAGCAGCTGCAGAAGCAGCAGAAGCAGCAGCAGCAGCAGCAGCAGCAGCCGGCGGTGTCCATGGATTGCCGGGAGCGCCGCCGGGAGCCGCAGGTGCCCTTCCCGACCCCGCCGCCCTTGCCCGGCCGCGCCCCGGGGCTGCCACCCGCTGTCCCCGCCGCTGTCCCCACCGCGGGCAGAGCCCCGCCCGCGGCGGCCGGGCCGCCTTTGGAGCAGAGCAGCGGCAACTCTGAGGAGGAGGAGGAGGAGGATGAAGAGGAGGAGGATGAAGAGGAGGATGATGAAGAAGACGGCGCTGAGCTGGAGGATGGCCCCGGCGTGGCCGGCCAGGAGAGCTGCTCTGCCCTGCCGTGTTTCCGCGCTCCCAAAGGTGCCCACGGCAAGGGCAGAGCGGCGTGCGGTGCCAGCCCCGTGGCGGGCACCCAGCAGGGCAGGGAGGAGCCGGGCACAGACCCCGCCCAGCGCTGCGCGGTGCCCGCTGGGCGCCCCGGCTGGCGCCTGGACGAGCCGCTCAAACAGGTCAGTGCTGGCGGTGCCTGCAGAATCTCCCCTGTTCCCAACCAGTTTGTACCAAAATAATCCCATTCTGTTCCCTCAAAGTACCAGGTGGGAGGTGCCAGGAGCTTGGGATATGTTTGGGGTTGTTTTTTGCTTTCTTCCCCCGAGCTGGGTGTGTTTTGAAACCCCCCAAATGAGAGTGGGATGACCCAAATTTGGTCACTTTTCCCCCAAGAATTACCATCTTGGGGGACACAAAGTGCAAATTTTGTGTTTATTTCCAGGATTTATCCCCATTGCTGCTCTCACCTCCAGCCCCTGCTGAAAGTTGGATTTCGGGCCAGCCCAGCAAATCCTTCCTACCTTAAATCAAAAATTACAGGAAATAATATGAATTTCACTCAGAATTCTTTTAGAGCAGAATCTCCCCTGTTTCCAACCATTTTGTACCAAAATAATCCCATTCTTTTCCCCCAAAGTACCAGGTGGGAGGTGCCAGGAGTTTGGGATATGTTTGGGGTTGGTTTTTGCTTTGTTTCCTGAGCTGGATGTGTTTTGAAACCCCCAAATGAGAGTGGGATGACCCAAATTTGGCCGCTTTGTGTCCCCCCAGATTGTCCTTGTTGGGGGAAAAAGTGCAGGTTTTGTGTTTATTTCCAGGATTTATCCCCATTGCTGCTCTCACCTCCAGCCCCTGCTGAAAGTTGGATTTCGGGCCAGCCCAGCAAATCCTTCCTGCCCTAAATCAAAAATTACAGGAAATAATATGAATTTCACTCAGAATTCTTTTAGAGCAGAATCTCTCCTGTTTCCAACCATTTTGTACCAAAATAATCCTATTTTTTGCCCCAAAGTGCCAGGAGCTCAGGGTGTGTTTGGGGTTGGTTTTTGCTTTGTTCCCCCATACTGGATATGGGATGTGGGATGACCAAATCTTCAATTTCCCTTCCTCAGGAGTGCTGCAGGAGGCTGTGCTGCCTTGCTGGGCTCCCTTCTGTGAGGAGATCCCACCAGAACTTGCCTTTAGGGCTTTGCCTGCTCTGTGAGAGCCTTTGTGGGGTGGGATTTTTGGGGAAAACCTGGTGGTTTGGTCATTTTAGGTGCAGGCTGCTCCCTGCTGATGCCTCACTGGTGTTACTTCTTGTCAGACCTCAGGGATGTTGGAATTGTGGATTTTTGGGGGCAGGGGGATGTGACCTGATCCTGGGAGGCAGAGCACTTTATATTCCAGGGGAGGGGAAAGGGGAAAGGGAAAGGAAAGGGAAAGGGAAAGGAAAGGGAAAGGAAAGGAGAAAAAGGAAATTCAGAGGATTCCCAAAGGAAAGGGGGAAGGGAAAGGAAAAAGGGAAGGAAAGGAAATTCAGAGGATTCCCCAAGAAAAGGGAAATGGAAATTCAGAGGATTCCCAAAGGAAGGGAAAAAGGAAATTCAGAGGATCCCCAAGAAAGGAAAATGGAAATTCAGAGGATTCCCCAAGGAAAGGGAAATGGAAATTCAGAGGATTCCCAAATGAAGGGAAAAAGGAAATTCAGAGGATTCCCCAAGGAAAGGAGAGGGAAATGGAAATTCAGAGGATCCCCAAGGAAGGGAAAAAGGAAATTCAGAGGATCCCAAAGGAAAGGGAAATGGAAATTCAGAGAATCCGAAAGGAAAGGAAAGGAAAATGGAAATTCAGAGGATTCCAAAGGAAAGGGAAATGGAAATTCAGAGGATCCCAAAGGAGAGGGAAATGGAAATTCAGAGGATTCCCAAAGGAAAGGGAAAAAGGAAATTCAGAGGATCCCAAAGGAGAGGGAAATGGAAATTCAGAGGATTCCCAAAGGAAAGGGAAAAAGGAAATTCAGAGGATTCCCCAAGGAAAGGAGAGGGAAATGGAAATTCAGAGGATTCCCAAAGGAAAGGGAAAAAGGAAATTCAGAGGATTCCCCAAGGAAAGGAGAGGGAAATGGAAATTCAGAGGATTCCCAAAGGAAAGGGAAAAAGGAAATTCAGAGGATTCCCCAAGGAAAGGAGAGGGAAATGGAAATTCAGAGGATCCCCAAGGGAAGGGAAAAAGGAAATTCAGAGGATCCCAAAGGAAAGGAAAGGAAAATGGAAATTCAGAGGATTCCAAAGGAAAGGGAAATGGAAATTCAGAGGATCCCAAAGGAAAGGAAAGGAAAATGGAAATTCAGAGGATTCCAAAGGAAAGGGAAATGGAAATTCAGAGAATCCGAAAGGAAAGGAGAGGAAAGGAGAGGAAAGGAGAGGAAAGGAGAGGGAAATGGAAATTCAGAGGATCCCCAAAGGAGAGGGAAATGGAAATTCAGAGGATCCCCAAAGGAGAGGGAAATGGAAATTCAGAGGATCCCAAAGGAGAGGGAAATGGAAATTCAGAGGATCCCCAAGGAAGGGAAAAAGGAAATTCAGAGGATCCCCAGCTCCTCCCCTGCAGAGCCCCAGAGGTGAGTTAGGATGCTGAGGCAGACAAAGCATTGTAGGGTAAATTCAGTGCCACATTGATTTGTAGGATTGGTGGCAGCTCCCAGGAGTTCAGGCTGCACACAGGGGCTGCCAGCACCTGCAATCTTGTGCTCCCTTGCTCTCGTGTTTTCCTCACTCTGGGGTGAATGAATCAGTGACTCTGGGCTGGCACTGAGGATCCCTCTTCCCACCCCACATCAATCCTGGTTCCTCTGAGTGTTTGGGAGCAGGAGGAATTCAGAGAGCCCAGCTTTTCCTCGAGGATGAGGCAGCAGGTTCCTGTGGGAACACGTGAAAGGAACTCCATCAAAAAAAAAAAGCAATTAATGGTTAAAGCTCAGCCTTTCCCTTCCCCATCCTCCCTGCCATTCCTGAAATCACTCAGATGTTTTCAGGGGCTGCCTTTGAAGCTGGGGGCTGCTGAATTGAGCTCTGTGATTAGCCAGGTTCCCATTGCAGGAGCTGCTGTGGGCAGTAATTACCCCTTGGCTCTCCCTGCCTGAGAACTTGCAGCTCAGGGCAGCAGCCCTGATCTTATCAGCGTTTGTTCTACAACAGTTTTTCTTTCTCAGAGCATCTGTTTCACTTCCTAAGGCTTAACTCTGCCCACAAAAGGAATTTCTGTGGATTCCCTGATAATCCTGAAATTGCTGCCCCAGTTCCTTTTCATTCACTCAACCCACAGGGCAGGGGAGGGCTCATCCCCAGGTGGGTATTTCAGCAGATTCCTGGAGTAAAAAACCTAAAAACCCCTGCAAAACCCCTGCAAAACCTCTGCAAAACCCCTGTGCAAAGTGAGGAGGTGCAGCTGAGCCTGGAGTTTTTATTCCAGCAGGAGTTTTTATTCCTCTGCTCTGGAAGGTTTTTATCCTGCAGAGGATGGGAAGTGTCGGTCGCCTTGGCAGCTCAGGGGTTAATTCTGGGCTGGGCTGGGCACCGGGCAGGGCTCTGGTGGCACAGGCAGGGCTGTGGTGGCCCAGGGAAGGCTGTGGTGGCCCTCAAGGTGCCAGTGGCACAGGGACAGCTCTGGTGGTCCATAAGGTGTTGGTGGCCCAGGGAGTGCTCTAGTGGCCCAAGGAAGGCTGTGGTGGCCCTCAAGGTGCCAGTGGCCCAGGGAAGGCTCTGATGGCCCCTGAGGTGTCAGTGGCACAGGGATGGCTGTGGTGGCACAGGGAAGGCTGTGGTGGCCCATGAGGTGTTGGTGTCACAGGGAAGGCTGTGGTGGCCCATGAGGTGTTGGTGTCACAGGGATGGCTCTGGTGGCACAGGCAGGGCTCTGATGGCCCCTGAGGTGTTGGTGGCACAGGGAAGGCTCTGGTGGCACAGGCAGGGCTGTGGTGGCCCAAGGAAGGCTGTGGTGGCCCATGAGGTGTTGGTGGCACAGGGAAGGCTCTGGTGGCACAGGCAGGGCTCTGGTGGCACAGGCAGGGCTGTGGTGGCCCAAGGAAGGCTGTGGTGGCCCATGAGGTGTTGGTGGCACAGGCAGGGCCATGGTAGCACTAGAAGGGCTCTGGTGGCCCAAGGAAGGCTGTGGTGGCCCTCAAGGTGTCAATGGCACAGGGAGCGCTCTGGTGGCCCCTGAGGTGTCAGTGGCACAGGGATGGCTTTGGTGGCACAGAGGGGCTGTGGTGGCCCCTGAGGTGTTGGTGGCACAGGGAGGGCTCTGGTGGCCCAGGGAAGGCTGTGGTGGCCCTCAAGGTGTCAGGGAGGGCTCTGGTGGCCCAGGGAAGGCTGTGGTGGCCCTCAAGGTGTCAATGGCACAGGGAGGGCTCTGGTGGCCCCTGAGGTGTTGGTGGCACAGGGAGGGCCATGGTGGCACTGGAAGGGCTCTGGTGGCCCAAGGAAGGCTGTGGTGGCACAGGGAGAGCTCTGGTGGCCCCTGAGGTGTTGGTGGCACAGGAAGGGCTCTGGTGGCCCAGGCAGAGCTCTCTGAGGTGTCAGTGGCACAGGGATGGCTCTGGTGGCCCAGGGAAGCCTCTGGTGGCCCATGAGGTGTCAGTGGCACAGGGAGGGGCTCTGGTGGCACAGGAAGGGCTCCCTGAGGTGTCAGTGGCACAGGGCAGGCTGTGGTGGCCCATGAGGTGTCAGTGGCACAGGGAGGGCTCTGGTGGCACAGGGAGGGTTCCTCAGGGAGCCCTCTCCTTGTCCCCTGGCAGCAGGAATTGTCCCCAGACCCTCCCCAGAGCAGCAGGAGGAGGTGCAGTGGCTGCCCCAGCTCAGGTCACACCAGGTGACAGCAGGTGGCAGCTTTGGTGGCCATATGGCCAAAGCCTGGTGCCCTCAGCTGCCCTAAGCTCCTTTTCCCTGGAGGTGCCCCCCAGATCCCAGGGTGGAGCTGTGGACAATGGGATGGATTTATTCTGCTCATCCTCTGCCATTCTGGTCTAATCACCTTTTGTTTTTGTTTTAATTTCCTACAAAACAACCCAAATATGTTCTGTTTAACTTTTCCAGAGTCTTTCAAAGTTCTATTCCCTGAGAATTATCCCAAGTTCATACCCACTGGTGGGAGGGAATTGCCTCCTTTAATCTCTCTTCTTTCTCATCCCTGCTCTCAAATGGAGTGGAATAAGCTCTCAGCATGACCAGAATTCCCTCTGGAAGCAGAATTTGCTGGATTTATATCCAGGGAAGGCTCAGAAAGCTGAACCTGCACAAATCCCTGAGCCTTGGAGTGTGCTGGGAAATCCCTGCTGCCTCCTTTTGCTGCCCCTCTCTCTGATTCTGGCTGCTCCATGGGTTTGATCCCAGTGAACAGTTTTAGGAGCAGCTGGATGCTTCCATAATTAGCCAAAAATCCATGGGTTTAATCTCTGCTGGAGAGAGAGAGAGAGAGAGAGGCTGAGGGAGAAAGGACATGGGGATGGATCTTCCTGTGAGCAAACCCAGCCTGGAGAGGGCTGGGGATTGATCCTGTGCCACAAACAGCTGACACAACAGAAGTGCCAATAATCCCCCATTAAATATCTCTCCGTTGATGGGGCTCCCTGGCTAATTGACTTTCCAGCAGCAATTAGTGGCTCAAACCCAATCAGCAGGCATTAGGGAGCTCGGGGGTTGGGGCACGGAGCTGTGCACGAGCTCTTCATCTTCCTCATTCAGTGGGAGCCTCACAGCCACATGGGAGTTTGGGGTGCTGCAGCACCTCCACAATTCCCAAAGGGGACTTTTGGGGTGCTGGGATCTTTTCTCTCCCTATGTTTGGCAGGGTGGATTTGGCTCTTCCCTTTTCCAGCACACAATTTCACAGAGTGAGTTGGTGTTCTCAGGGTGAGAATTCAGAATTTAGAATTTATTTCAGAATTCAGAATTTATTTCTCCAGAATTCCCAGGGGGTGCTTTTGGGACCTTTTCTCCTCATGTGTTTGTCCCAGGTGGATTTGGCTCTTCCCTTTTCCAGCCCACCCGGGACTGGGACTTTATGGAATTGATGTTCTCAGGTTGCCTGTATTTATTTCAGGGTCATCCTGGCCTTCCATCCAGCTGGAGCTGCTGGTTTATTTCAGAATTTATATCTCCAGAATTCCCAGGGGATGCTTTTGGGGGTTTTGCACCTTTTCTCCTCATGTGTTTGTCTGTGTGGATTTGGCTCTTCCCTTTTCCAACATGTGCTGGACTGGGACTTTATGGAGTTGATGTTCTCAGGGTGCCTGGATTTATTTCAGGATTATCCTGGCCTTCCATCCACCTGGAGCAGCTGGTTTATTTCAGAATTCAGAATTTATATCTCCAGAATTCCCAGGGGATGCTTTTGGGGGTGCTGGGACCTTTTCTCCCCATGTTTCACTCTTCCTTTTTCCAGCAGGTGCTGGACCAGGACTTTATGGAATTGATGTTCTCAGGATGTCTGGATTTATTTCAGGATCATCCTGTCCTTCCATCCAGCTGGAGCTGCTGGTTTCCATCCTTTGGAGACCACTCCAGCATGGTGATTCCCAAATGGAATAGGGCCTAACCTGATTAATCCTTTTAAGGAGCCTTAATCCAGCAAAGCTGAGCTTGAAATTTCTCTGGTGGAAAAATCCACATCCTCCTGGAGTCAGGGCACCAGAGGGATTATTCTCCTCCTTCTGCTCCTGCTTTTCAGAGAAGGACAGGGAGAATGGCCTGGAGATCAGGAAGGAAGGGTGACACTTTCACCAGGGGCTCTGTGGAAAAAAGAGGGACATGAGGGCAGAAATCAGCTCTGCAGGTGCTGGATGTCACCCCAGCAGAGGCACAGAGGAGGTGACATCCTGCTCCTCAGGAGGGGACGTGAAATTCCGCTTCCCAGGATTTGAAATCCCTCACGGGGAAATTTAAACCCAAAACCCCTAAAAAGTTTTGTGTTAAAATTTAAGAAACAAACAGAACTTTTAGGTTTTTTTCAGTCTTTATGTTGTTGTTTATTTTTTTCTCTCGTCAACAATTCAGCACACCCTCTATATACCAAACTTAGTGTGCAAAAAAAGCACCAAAAAATCACAAAACACGCAAGTTTGAGATAGTTTTAAAACAATTTTGTTTAATTAACACTTAAACCTTTTTACCAATAACTAATTATTTGTCTTGTTACCCAACATCCACATTTCAGTTCTTTCCAACCAACCAAACACTGCAGAAAGTGGAGCAGATGAAGAATAAGATCCAACAACACCCAAAATCTTCCATCTTGTTTCCTTCTACCTCCATACCAAAAACCCAAAACTCTTTTAAGTTTTTCACCCTGTAATAAACTGGGTGCATCATAAAATAATATAATTAAATACTTAATACATTATAATTTGTATATTATATATTATATTTTATATATTATATATAGAATATATAGAATATATAAAATATATAACACATTTTTATATAATATATAATATATTGTATATTTATATACTTTATATTTTATATATATTATACTATATGTAAAATATATAGTATAATATCTATAAAATATAAAATATTTTTATATATTATAATATAGTCTATTAGAATATAATATATATAATATATATATAATATATATTATATTGTATCACATACTATATATAATTATATATTAGATACATAATCTATTATATGTAATTATTAAATAATAATAATTATAATTATTAATAATTCTATATTAGAATAATATAAATTATTGATTATATATAAAACAATAAATATATTGTTTATTTATATGTTTATTTTATTAAACAATAAAATAATAAAATATCCATTTATTTCACACACTCATAGATTCCAATTCACCCCAAAGTTTTAGAAGCTTTTTTTGATTTTAATTTAGCTTTTAATTTTAATTTTTTCTTTTAGTTTCGCTTTTAATTTTAATTTTTAAATTCTAGTTTAGCTTTTAGTTTTCAGTCTTTTTGTAGAAGTGTTTTAATGTCCATAAATGAAGATGAAAAGCAGTGCTCTCCTAGGGATCCAGCCTCAGACCAGACAGAGAAACATTCCCTCTCCCCTGAATTCCAGCACCAGGAAACTGGGACAGAACCACAAATCCCCTCCCCACCTTTCTCACCCCCTCAGGCTGAACCAGCAGCTGCTTTCCTGGGTGTTTGTGCCTAAAAACCCTAAAAACCCCAAAGCTCTGGAGCCTCTCCCTCCATCCTGAGCTGGTTTTCCTCCCCAGAACGGCGGCGGGAGCTGGAGCGACGACGGCGACGGCGCCCGGGGAAGGGAAATCTCCCGAGACTTTGCCAAGGTCTGTCTGGGCAATTTGGGAAATTTGGGTAATTTAGGGAGCTTGGGGAATTTGGGGAATCCTCCCCTGATCCATGGCACAGCCCTCCCTGCAGGGATTTTATGGGAAAATCGCTTCGTTCTGCAGTTTGGGGCTGGTTTGTTGCCTTGTGTTGGGTTCCAATATTTAAAATTGTTATTGAAATAAGAATTAACAACCAAACTTTGGGTGTTTAAAAGCTTTAATCCAGTTTTTCTGCAGCTGGGAGAAGAATATTCTCCCTCTGGAATGCTGTGCTCGTGGATTTGAATGTGCAGCAGCTGGAGGGGTTCAGTTTAAACTGAGGCAGCTCTGCTGTCCCAGAGCTTCCCCCCCAAAAAGCCCCAAAAAGTTCCTCTCTTTTGGGATACACTGCCTAGAGGAATTAATTTTAATGATTTGGCTGCTTCAAGCCCAAATTAGAAATAATAAATATTGATAAATAGTTCTATTTTATAAATATTTATATTTTCCATCATATTTATATAAATATAAAAATTCCATTCTCTAAATACGTCTACTTTATAAAATATTAATATTTTATAAATATTGATTATTTATAGAAATGTAATATAAAAATTTGATTTAGAAATATGTGTGTATATATAGAAATATAAATATTTATGAATAATAAGATCTAAATAGTAGATTAAAAAATTATTCCCACGGCTAATCAGTTCTGGGCTGGTTTCTGGCATTTCTGAAGGCTTCTGGTTTATTCCAGTTCTGGGGATTCATTCTGTCTCTGGGGATTCCCATTCCATTTCTGGGGATCTTTTCAGTTTCTGGGGTTCTTTTCCAGCTCTGGGGATCCTTTTTTGTTTGTTTGTTTGTGTTTTTGGCCTAGGGATCCTTTACATTCCTGAGAATCCTTTTTTTTTTTTTGTCTGGGGATCCATTCCAGATCTTTTTCATTTTCATTTTTCTTTTCCACCTCTGGGAATCCATTCCATTTTTGTCAATCCATTCCAGCTCTGGTAATCCATTCCATTTCAGGTCATCTTTTAATTTTCTTTTTTTTTTCCCTATCCATGGGGATCCATTCCATTTTTGAGAATCCATTCCATTCCTGGGGATCCATTCCATTTCTGGGAAACCATTCTCTTTCTGGGGATATTTTTCATTTTCATTTTTCTTTTCCATTCCTGGGCATCTTTTCCAGCTCTGGGAATCCATTCAGTTTCTGGGGATCTTTTCAATTTTCATCTTTTTTTTTCCAGCTCTGGGAATCCTTTCCATTTCTGGGGATCCATCCCATTCCTGGGAATCTTTCCCATTCCTGGGAATCCATTCCATTCCTGGGAATCCATTCAATTTCTGGGGATTATTTCCACCTCTGAGGATCCATTCCAGCTCTGGGAAACTTTTCCATTTCTGGGGATCCATTCCATTCCTGGGGATCCATTCCAGGTCTGGGAATCCCATTCCATTTTTGTTGATCCCTCCCATTTCTGAGATCCATTCCATCTCTGGGGATCCATCCCATTTCATCTTTTTCATTTTCTTTTTAGTTTTCCATTTCTGGGCATCCATTCCATTTTGGGGGATCCATTCAATTTCTGGGAAACCGTTTCCTTTCTGGGGATCTATTTCATTTTCATTTTTCTTTTCCATCCCTGAGGATCCATTCCAGCTCTGGGGATCCATTCAATTTTTGTTGATCCATTCCATTTCTGGGACTTCATGCCATCTCTGGGCACCCATTCCATTTCTGGGAATCCATTCCATCCCTGGGAATCCCATTCCATTTTTGTTGATCCATTCCAGCTCTGGGCATCTTTTTCATTTTCTTTTTATTTTTCCATCTCTGGGGATCCATTCCATCTCTGGGAATCTTTTCCATTTCTGGGCATCCATTCCATTTTGAGGAATAAATTCAATTTCTGGGAAACCATTTCCTTTCTGGGGATCTATTTCATTTTCTTTTTTCTTTTCCATCCCTGAGGATCCATTGCATTTCAGGGATCCTTTCCATTCCTGGGGAGCTTTTCCAGCCATGGCCACTGAGCCCCCAGGACCCCTCTCTGTGTCTCCTGTGCTGTCCTTTCCCCCAGAAGCTGCCAGAATTCTGGAATGTTCTGTCTGCTGGGAGCTGTGCCCTCACTGTGCTTTGTCCCCCCAGCTGTACGAGCTGGACAGCGACCCCGAGAGGAAGGAGTTCCTGGATGACCTCTTCATCTTCATGCAGAAGAGGGGTGAGTGACCTTTCCTGCCATTCCAGGGGTGACACGGGCCAGGAGAGGGAATTCTTCCCTCCTGAGGCTGGAAAAACAAATCCTGGGAGTCCTGGGCTGAAGAACTGCTTTGTTCCCAAAAAACCTCAAATCCAGCTCTTCCCCTTTGACCAAAGTGTTTCTGACATCCCAATCCCAGACTCAAGAGCTGCCTGGTTCCCAAAACCCCCAAATCCAGCTCCTCTCCTGAGAACAAAGTGTTTCTAAAATCCCAGTCCCAGACTCAAGAGCTGCCTGGTTCCCAAAAAACCCAAATCCAGTTCTTCCCCTTTGAGCAAAGTGTTTCTGACATCCCAATCTAGGGCTGAAGAACTGGTTTGTTCCCAAAAAATCCCAAATTCAGCTCTCCTGAGAGCAGAGTATTTCTGACATCCCAATCCCCATCTGAAGAGCTGCCTGGTTCCCAAAAAACCCCAAATCCAGCTCCCCTCCTTGGAGCAAAGTGTTTCTGACGTCCTAATCCCAGTCTTGTTCCCAAAAAAACCCAAATCCTACTCCTCTCCTGAGGGCAAAGTGTTTCTAATATCCCAGTCCCATTCTGAAGGGCTGCCTGGTTCCCAAAACCCCAAATCCAGTTCTTCCCCTTTGAGCAAAGTGTTTCTGACATCCCAATCCAGGGTTGAAGGACTGGTTTGTTCCCAAAAAAACCCCAAATCTGTCCTGAGAGCAGAGTATTTCTGACATCCCAATTCTGGGCTGAAGAACTGCTTTGTTCCCAAAAAAAACCCAAATCCAGCTCTTCCCCTCTGAGCAAAGTGTTTCTACCATCCCAATCCCAGACTCAAGAGCTGCCTGGTTCCCAAAAACCCCAAATCCAGCTCCTCTCCTGAGAACAAAGTGTTTTTAAAATCCCAGTCTGGTTTTAAGAAAACCCCAAATCCAGCTCTTCCACTTTGAGCAAAGTGTTTCTAACATCTCAATCCCAATCTGAAGAGCTGCCTTGTTCCTAAAAAACCCCAAATCCAGCTCTCCTGAATGCAAAGTGTTTCTAACTTCCCAGTCCCATTCTGAAGGGCTGCCTTGTTCCCAAAAAACCCCAAATCCAGCTCCTCTCCTGAGAACAAAGTGTTTTTAAAATCCCAATCCCAATCTGAAGAGCTGCTTTGTTCCTTAAAAACCCCAAATCCAGCTCAACTGAGAGCAGAGTGTTTCTGACATCCCAATCCCAGACTCAAGAGCTGCCTGGTTCCCAAAAAACCCCAAATCCAGCTCCCCTCCTTGGAGCAAAGTGTTTCTGACGTCCTAATCCCAGTCTTATTCCCAAAAAAACCCAAATCCTACTCCTCTCCTGAGGGCAAAGTGTTTCTAATATCCCAGTCCCATTCTGAAGGGCTGCCTGGTTCCCAAAAACCCCAAATCTAGTTCTTCCCCTTTGAGCAAAGTGTTTCTGACATCCCAATCCAGGGCTGAAGGACTGGTTTGTTCCCAAAAAACCCCAAATCCAGCTCTTCCCCTTTAAGCACAGTGTTTCTACCATCCCAATCCCAGACTCAAGAGCTGCCTGGTTCCCAAAAACCCCAAATCCAGCTCCTCTCCTGAGAACAAAGTGTTTTTAAAATCCCAGTCTGGTTTTAAGAAAACCCCAAATCCAGCTCTTCCACTTTGAGCAAAGTGTTTCTAACATCTCAATCCCAGACTCAAGAGCTGCCTTGTTCCTAAAAAACCCCAAATCCAGCTCTCCTGAATGCAAAGTGGGACTGGGAAGTTAGAAACATTCTGAAGGGCTGCCTTGTTCCCAAAAAACCCCAAATCCAGCTCCTCTCCTGAGAACAAAGTGTTTTTAAAATCCCAATCCCAATCTGAAGAGCTGCTTTGTTCCTTAAAAACCCCAAATCCAGCTCAACTGAGAGCAGAGTGTTTCTGACATCCCAATCCCAGACTCAAGAGCTGCCTGGTTCCCAAAAAACCCCAAATCCAGCTCCCCTCCTTGGAGCAAAGTGTTTCTGACGTCCTAATCCCAGTCTTGTTCCCAAAAAAACCCAAATCCTACTCCTCTCCTGAGGGCAAAGTGTTTCTAATATCCCAGTCCCATTCTGAAGGGCTGCCTGGTTCCCAAAACCCCAAATCCAGTTCTTCCCCTTTGAGCAAAGTGTTTCTGACATCCCAATCCAGGGTTGAAGAACTGGTTTGTTCCCAAAAAAACCCCAAATCTGTCCTGAGAGCAGAGTATTTCTGACATCCCAATTCTGGGCTGAAGAGCTGCCTTGTTCCCAAAAAACCCAAATCCAGCTCAACTGAGAGCAAAGTGTTTCTAACATCTCAATCCCAGACTCAAGAGCTGCCTGGTTCCCAAAAACCCCAAATCCAGCTCCCCTCCTGAGAGCAGAGTGTGAAGAGCTGCTCAATTTGCCCCTGGTGTCTGTGGGGCCGGGGAGCAGCTCTGCCAATAAAAATCCCACTGTAAAAACCTAAACCCAGGGATTTGCTGCTGTCCAGGAGGAGCTGAGGGAGCAGAAACTGCAGAGATTAATGGGATTTCACAGCGGCTGCAGGCATGAAAAGGTTGGGATGGTTTTGGGATGCCCCTAGGAAGGGGCAGCCGTGGAACAGCTCTAACACAGATCAGATGTGTAGGGCTGTTCCCAAAAGCCATAAAAGGGCCCTGGAGCTGCAGAAACCATGGAAAGAGACATCAGAGGGAAGCTGGAACTGGCCTCTGTGGGGTTTTCTTTATGGGAGGCTGGAACTGGCCTCTGTGGGGTTTTCTTTATGGGAGGCTGGAGCTGGCCTCTGTGGGGTTTTGCTCCTGGGAGGGGCAGGTGGGCACAGGGAGGGTGGGACAGCAGGGCTGGGGTGATGCCTTGGGAAGGCTGAGCTAGAACAGGGACTAGACTGAGCTCAAGGATAAAGCAGGGATTTATTAAAAGGATCTCCTCAGTGGATCCACCTTGGGCAGCACAAGAGCCCAGCCAGGGCTGCACCCAAATTGGTCACAAAAATGGACAGCTGGTCATGAGGGCTCTCACTTGTATGAGTTTTGGTCCATTTGCATATTGGAATTGTCCAGTTACTGCTCCAGCCCATGAGGTCCCAGATTTCTTGTTTCCTGTCTTCAGTCAAAGATTGCAGCTCTCTGTGGGGTCCTGGTCCAGGGCAGGATCAGGGACTGCAGCTCCCCATGGGATCAGGGACTGCAGCTCCCCATGGGATCAGGGACTGCAGCTCCCCATGGGATCAGGGACTGCAGCTCCCCATGGGATCAGGGACTGCAGCTCCCCATGGGATCAGGGATTGCAGCTCCCCATGGGGTCCCTGTTCCTTTTTCTGCCAGCTCTGGAGAACTAAACCCCATCAATCTCAGGCTGAACCCCTGAACCAGCCAGGATTTCTCCTTGGAGAGGGATTTGAGCAAACCAGGAGCTGAGACAGTGCAGGGATGGAGTTGATTTGCTGCTGTAAAATGAATTTTCCCTCTGTTCAGCTGGGAATTCCCACACCCTACGGAATTACTGTGCCTCCCTCCAAAGATGAAACACGAAATTCTGTTTTTCTTGAGATTTGGCTCAGTGTTATTTTAAATCACTGTGGGCTTTCCCAATTTCCTGGGGGGAAAACCTGTTCCTTCTGGCTGCCTGATGCAGAATCTCCCCTGAACATATTTGGAGTGGGAAGAGCAGCTTTTTATTTACCTGCTACAGGTTGTGCCTTAAAAATGTCTTTTCCCTGCCTATTTTTCACTGCAGTGGGAGTGAAAAAAAAAATCTCATTTTAGTGGGATTTCAACATCTCTGTGCTGAACAAACCCTGGGGATTCTCACCTCCTTTGTTCCTTGCTGTAAAATGGACACTTGTGTGAGGAAATTGGATAGGGTGGGTGGGAGGTGATTAAAAAGCAGAGCTGGGTGTGATTAAATGCTCTTTGTGCAGGACAAGTCGTGGCTTAGGCTGCTGGAAATCCCTGTGTGGAAGGGAATCTCTGGCATGGAGGCCAAGGAAAGCCATAAAATTCCCTGGAATTCACCTCCAACCCACTTTTGGGGCAGTTCTCCTCAGTCTGCATCTCCAGCTTGAGCTCTGACTGCCAGGCCTGGCCAAGGGAGGGTGGAGAGGAGGAGAACAAAGCCATGGGGTGGGAGGGACAGCATGGTCCCAGTTAATCCCTCAGCCATGCATTTGCCAAACCCCCTTGCCCAGGTGATTCCCAGGTGTAATCCCAGCCATTCCAGGCTTTCCTGGGGCTCAGCTCCTCCAAAAACTCCAGCCTGGGAAAGAGGGGATGCTGAGGTCCCTCTGGGTTAACCCCTGAGGCTCCCTGGAACAGAGGAGACTGTATTGGCTTACTGATGACACAGTTCATCAACAATTGTGCTTTTTTTTGTAGTTTTGTTCAGCTCCTTTTTCTTCAAGACTTTCTAATTCCCCAGTTGCTGTTTAACCCCTCTGATGGTTGATTGTTTTTTAAAGAAGCTCTGGAGCACGTGCCCATTGCGTGGAGGTGATCTGGGCACCTGTGGGTGCACTCCCACTTTGTCCCACGTTCCTCTCTTGGGCAGGTGCTAATCAATAAGGCCTAATTAACAAACTGCCATCACTTTCCAGATGTGATTTTTTTAAGATAATGTAAAATTATTTTGCTAAAGACATCCTGAATTTCTGCCAGTTGTAGGGGCCAAATCAGATACATCTACTGCAGTTCAAGGGGTTAGGAAGGGGAAAAAGCTTTTCAAGGAAAATACAGGTTGGATATCAGGAAAAAGTTTTTTACAGAAAGGGTGATGAAGTTCTGGAATGTTCTGCCCAGGGAGGTGGTGGAGTCACCATCCCTGGGTATGTTTAACAAAGCCTGGATGTGGGACTGGGTGCCAGGGTTTGGGTGAGGTGTTAGGGCTGGGTTGGATTGATGATCTTGAAGGTCTCTTCCAACCTGGTCATTCTGTGAATTCTGTGGGAGACATTCCCTCAAAGGCCAGAGATGTTTATGGCTCCAGTCAGCCTTCCTCTGGGAAACCCTTTATCCCAGAAACCTGGGTTGTGGCTGCCTTTCTGCTCAGAAAACCAGGAGCCCTTGGGATGACTCTGCAGCTTCCCTTTCCCTGTGGGAACAGACTCCTTGTGCCCATCCTTTGGCTGGGATGAGCCAAGGGATGGGGCTGAGGTGAACCAGGTTATGGAATTGGGAAGCCAAGTTATGGGGCTGGGATGAGCCACATGCTGGGGCTGGGATTGAGTCAAGTGATGGAATTGGGATGAACCAAATTATGGGGTTGAGATGAGCCAGGTTATGGAGCTGAGATGAGCCAAGTTATGGGGCTGGGATGAGGCAAGTGGTGGAACTGGGATGGGCCAAGTTATGGAGTTGGGAAGCCAAATTACGGATCTGGGATGAGCCAGGTCATGGGGCTGGTGTGAGCCAAGTTATGGGGTTGGGAAGCCAAGTGATGGGGCTGGGATGAGCCAAATAACAGAACTGGGATGAGCCAAGTGATGAGGCTGGGATGAGCCAAGAGACAGGGTTGAGATGAGCCAGATTTTGGAGCTGGGATGAGCCAAGGGATGGAGCTGAGATGAACCAGGTTATGGAATTGGGAAGCCAAGTTATGGGGTTGAGATGAGCCAGGTTATGGAGCTGAGATGAGCCAAGTTATGGGACTGGGATGAAGCAAGTGGTGTGGCTGGGATGGGCCAAGTTATGGAGTTGGAAAGCCAAATTACAGAGCTGGGATGAGCCAAGGGATGGAGCAGGGATGAGCCAGGTTATGGGGCTGGGATGAACCGAAAGATGGTGTTGGGATAAGCCAAATTATGGAGCTGGGATGAACCAAAATATGGAGCTGGGATGAGCCAAGTGATGGAGCTGAGATGAGGAAAGTTATGGGGCTGGGATGAACCAAGTGATGGGGCTGGGATGAACCAAGTGATGGGGCTGGGATGAACCAAGTGATGGGGCTGGGATGAGCCAAATTACAGAGCTGGGATGAGCCAAGTTATGGGACTGGGATGAAGCAAGTAGTGTGGCTGGAATGGACCAAATTATGGGGCTGATGTGAGCCAAACTATGGGGCTGGGATGGGCCAAGTTATGGCGTTGGGAAACCAAATTACAGAGCTGGGATGAGCCAAGTGATGGAGCTGGGGTGAGCCAAATTATAGAGCTGGGATGGGCCAAGTGATGGAGTTGGGAAGCCAAGTGATGGGGCTGGGATGAGCCAAGTGCTGGGGCTGGGATGGGCCAAGTTACAGGGCTGGGGTTCTGCTGAAAGGCAGGAGAAGTTATTTTCTGAGGAAACTGAGAGAGGAGGATCTTCCCCTGGCTCGGGGCAGGAGGCTTGCAAGTACAGTAAAATGAGTTTACCATCAAAAGGCAACGAGTCTTGTGCCGAGTCTTGTGCCGTGGCCCCGGCTCTGACCTTTCCCTCTGGAATTCTGCCCCCTGGCCCCGGGCTCATTAATCCTGGCGCTGCCAGATGACAGTAATCCATCACAGCCCTGACAGCCCTGCCCAGCCCGGGCTCTGCCCTTCAGCCTTTCCTGTGGCAGCGCTGGCGGTTTCCAATAAACCCGGCCTTTATCACCTTCCCCGGGCCTGCCTGGGGGAGGAGGGGGCACCAAATCCCTCTGGAAAACACCGGGAATTCACCGGGACTGCGGGACCTGCGGGGCGGTGTGGGGCAGTGCTGGGGGAACACGTGGGAAATAGAATTGTTGCAGTGGAAAGTGGAATTATTGCAGCTCCTGGGAGCTCTTCTGTCCCTGCTGCAAAGTTTCTCAGCTGCACAGAGAAATTTTATTCTGGGGGGGAAACCAAACTTGAGGTTTTATCTCAGTGGATTAATTTATATTGTGTGTGAACACATTTAGCTGAGTGTTTCTGTATCAGTCCCTATTTAGCTGAATTTATAAATGTGTGTTTTGATCTAAATCTCGATTTAGCTGGGTTTATAAATGGAATTTCAGGGCGCTTTGGTCCTGTTTAAAGCACAGCTGAGGGAGGGAAGCTTTCCAGTTGTACTGAAATTATTGCAGCTCCTGGGACAGTTCTCTCTCTGCTGCAAAGTTTCTCAGCTGCACAAAGAATATTTTTTTTGGGCGGGCAAAACCAAACTCGAGGTTTTATCTCAGTGGATTAATTTATATTGTGTGTAAACACATTTAGCTGAGTGTTTCTGTATAAAGCCCTGTTTAGCTGGGTTTATAAATGAAATTTCAGGGCTGTTTAAAGCAAAGCTGAGGGAGGGAAGCTGTCTTCAGCAGAAATTATTGCAGCTCCTGGGACAGTTCTGTCCCTGCTGCAAAGCTTCTCAGCTGCACAAAGAAATTTTATTCTGGGGGGGAAACCAAACTTGAGGTTATTTCTCGGTGGATTAATTTATATTCTCTGTGTAATAGAGTTTATAAGTGCACATTTCTGTATAAAAGCTCTGTTTAGCTGAGCTTATAAATGTGTGTTTTGATCTAAATCTCGATTTAGCTGGGTTTATAAATGAAATTTTGGGTGCTTTGCTCCTGTTGAAAGCACAGCTGAGGGAGGGAAGGTGTCCAGGGGGTGCTGAGGTGATTCAGGGAGGTCAGACCCCCTCCAGGTGGGAGCAGCTCCCTGGAATTGCTTCAGCCCTTATTCCCATTGATGCAGGTGATGTTTGTGCCCCTCACAGGCATATCTGGATTAATAATTTGGGTATTTTATCAGCTGCTGAGCTGGGGAAATCTGCAGAAAGGTAGAAGTGTTTTTGGGGCAAAGGCAAGGTATTAAAAAGCAGATATTTGTTAATATTTTCTCAGTTGCTGAGAGCTTTGTTCATAGCTCTTCCCTCTCACTCTCCCATCTGGATGAAAGTCCCTGCTGGACAAATTAATGCCATTCCCTAAATTGGATTGGGAAAACTGGGGTGAGAGGGGCTTCATCCTCCCCCAGCCCAGCAAAGGCTTTGCTGCTGTGGCTAATTAATGAAAGGAGGGGAATTTTGGGGTGTCCTGGGGGCTTTGGAAGGAAATATTTCCCTGTTTTCCCTGCGGGTGTGACTGAGGTGATGAGTGACAGCTGGAGGTAACTTGATCATGCCCTGATTCCCAGTGCTGCTGTCACCCTGAGACAAAATGGATGCTCAGGAAAAAAAAACAGAGGAAATTGAGGATTTTTGGGAGGCAGGGATGGAGCCACAGAGAGTTTGAAGGGTTTGGATTTCCCTCTGTGCTCCCTGAGGGGGTCTGTGCCCCTGAAATGTGGGAAGGGGTTGTGGGATCTGCTCCTTGTGCTGCTCAGACAGGGGAAGAGGCTGGGATTGATATAAATTGAAACACTTTGAATCTGTGAGGTTTTCAGTCCTTTAGAGCTGCAAAACGGGGCTGTTTTATCCAGCATCTCGTTAACCTGTGGGAATTATTGGCACCACAAGCTACTAATGCCTAATGGGATTCCCAAAGAAAGACAGGGGGAAAAAAAAATCCCCCTTGGATGTCTGACAAGGACATCTGCAGGGCTCCTTTCATGGCACGGAATAAACTCATTTATAGGGCCATAAACAGGGGGATCAGGGGCTGCCAGCAGTGCCACCAGCCTCCCCTGGGGACTGGGGATTCCACGATTGTCCCCTGCCCCCCTCGCAGCCTTCCTGCCAGGCTGGGGCTGCCCATTGTGGGGACAGGATGGGCTGGGCGGCCCTTTGATCCAGGACAGAGTTTCCCAGGCCAAATAAAAGCTCTGCCACTTCAGCTTTTTATTATTCCTTCTTCCTCTCCGTGCCTAAATCCCCTTATTAGTTTGGGCGTTGGCGCTTCCAGGAGCTGCCAAAGAGGGAGGTTAAAAATCAGATTTTCTTCCACATTAACCCAAAATACACAGAACCAAGCAGGAAGGATGGAGCAGGACCTGGTTTTGGGATGCTCGGAGCTGCTGTGGCCTTGTCAGGGAATTGTTTGGGGGGGAAAAGGAGTGGGAGGCTGGAAGCTCTGTGGAAGGAGCAGCCTTTGTTTACCTCTCCATGTGGGATTCGCAGGGGTCCCCAGGATGAAGTGATGAATCTGACTCCCATGTTCTCAGAAGGCTGATTTATTATTTAATCATATCATATCATACTATAGAATGCTGTACTAAAATTATACTAAAGGAAAAGGATACAGACAGAAGGTTACAGAGAATGATGATAAAAATTCGTGACTGACTCCTCAGAGTCTGACACAGCTGATGGTGATTGGTCATGAGGTCAAAACAATTCACATGAAACCAATCAAGCAACCACTTGTTGGATAAACTATCTCCAGACCACATTCCAAAGCAGCCAAACAGGGAGAAGCAATCAGATAATTATTGTTTTCATTCTTCTCTGAGGCTTCTCAGCTTCCCAGGAGAAGAAATTCTGGAGAAGGAATTTTTCAGAAAATATGACAGTGACATCTCCAGGTTATTCCAAATGTTGAACATGTGAGGGAGGATGGAATTCTGTGGGGGAGAGATGTTCTCCAATGCTGATTCCCTTAGTTCTGCTGTTCCCAGGCAAACAGCACATCCTGAGGGATGAAGGGAGCATTTTTATCCAAGGATTTTAACCCTGAGCTCATAAAACCCATTCAATAGTCCCAACTTCCCCTCTTTCTATTCCAGGAGCTGCAGGTTTTTATTGCTCTGCTAATTCCCTTTACCCACAGGAAAGGGTTTTCCATGGAAAGACCTCGAGCCAGGCTGCAAATTCCCTGAATTTCCTGTTAGGGCAAAGAGAGCTGCCCGTGCCCTCATCCTCTCCATGTTCCTTTTTCCAGGAACTCCCATCATGGCCAAGCAGATCCTGGATCTAGTCCTCTTAGGGCACAGAGAGCTGGATCCCCCCGAGGTGGTGCCCTCATTTCTGCATGTTCTTTTCTCCAGGAATTCCCATCAACAGGATCCCCATCATGGCCAAGCAGATCCTGCATCTGCTTCTGTGAGGACAGAGGGCTGGATCCCCCCAAGGTGGTGCCCTCATCCTGTCCATGTTCCTTTTTCCAGGAGCTCCCATCATGGCCAAGCAGATCTTGGATCTGCTCCTCTTAGGGCACAGAGAGCTGGATCCCCCTGAGGTGGTGCCCTCATCTTCTCCATGCTTCTTTTTTCCAGGAACTCCCATCAACAGGATCTCCATCATGGATGGCCAAGCAGATCCTGGATCTGCTCCTCTTAGGGCAGACAGAGCTGGATCTCCTCAGGCTGCCTCTGCCCTCATCCTGTCCATGTTCCTTTTTCCAGGAACTCCCATCATGGCCAAGCAGATCTTGGATCTGCTTCTCTTAGGGCAGACAGAGCTGGATCCCCCTGAGGTGGTGCCCTCATTTCTCCATGTTCTTTTCTCCAGGAACTCCCATCAACAGGATCCCCATCATGGCCAAGCAGATCCTGGATCTCTACATGCTCTACAAGCTGGTGACAGAGAAGGGCGGGCTGGTGGAGATCATCAACAAGAAGATCTGGAGGGAAATCACCAAAGGCCTTAACCTGCCCACCTCCATCACCAGCGCCGCCTTCACCCTGCGCACACAGTGAGTTTAGAAGGAGAAATAGAAAATATTCATATTTATATCAATAGAAATATGTGTATATTTAAATTTAAAAGTAATTTCTATTTATAAATATAATTATATTTTTATAAATTATATATAAGCATTTTATAAATATAAATTTAAATATATTTATTATATAAATATATGCTAAATATATACTATGTATTTCTACAAATATGTATATATTTATAAAAATATATTTTTATATATATTTATATATATAGAAATATATTTCTATTTTTATATATATAAATATATAGTATGTATATTTATATATAAAATATCTACACATTTTACAAATATAAAAATATATAATATTTATTATATAAGTATATAATAAATATATGCTGTCTATTTTTATAAATATGTATATATTTAAATAGATGAATATTTATATATTTATACTTACATTTATATTTGTATATAAAAGATATAAACACTTTATAAACATAAATTTAAATATTATATTTCTTATATAAATATATAATAAATACATACTATATTTATATATTAATAGATATTAAAACTTATAAATATTCATATATTTATGAATATGATTATATTTACTACATAAAAATATAAATATTTTATAATTTTAAATATTCATATCTATAAATGTGTATTGTATATTTATAATATAAAAATTATATATTATTGATATACCAATGCATTTATAATTTTTAATATATAATCACTATAATTTTTAATGTATATCTTGATATATTATATCAATAATTGGATATTATTGGAATAATCCAATTGGAATAATCCAATTATCCCAGTGGATATTACAGGAATAATCCAATTAAGATTATTGGATATTTATCTGGTATTGGACATTTGCTGTTGGATATTTGCTGTTATTGGGTATTTAGCTGTTGTTAGATGATTATTATTAGGTGTTTGTGTTGATAGTTTTTTATTATTGTTAGATATATCTTTTACTAAATACCTATTATTAGGAATTATTAATAGTAAATTATTAGTAGTAAGTATTATTGTTACTAATAGTATATAACATATTTTATATATTATATATAATATATATTATAATATAATAATTAGTAGTAGTGTTATTAGTAAATATTTAGAATAGAGTGGCCAAGGTAAAGCCTATAAAAGGCAGAAATGGTGCCTCAGCCCAATTAGCTCCTGAAGGGAATTCTCACCCTCACCTCCCTCTAGCCCTTTTGCCTCTTTTGCCTCTATTTTTCAGTTGTGAGGGAATTCTGGGTGATTTATAAATAATATTTCAGTTGTGAGGGAATTCTGGGTGATTTATAAATAATATTTCAGTTGTGAGGGAATTGTGGATCACTTATAGATGATATTTCAGTTGTGAGGGAGTTCTGGGTGATTTATAAATAATATTTCAGTAGTGAGGGAATTCTGGATGAACTGCAGAGGATATTTGTGAGGGAATTCTGGATGATTTATATTCAGTATTTCTGTCGTGAGGGAATTCTGGGTGATTTATAAATAATAATTCAATTGTGAGGGAATTCTGGATGGTTTATAGATGATATTTCAGCTGTGAGGGAATCCTGGGTGATTTATTGATAATAATTCAATTGTGAGGGAATTCTGGATGATTTATATATGATATTTCATTTGTGAGGGAATTCTGGATGGTTTGTAGATGATATTTCAGTTTTGAGGCAATTCTGGATGATCCTTTGAGGATATTTCATGTGTGAGAGAATTCTGGATGATTCTTTGAGGATATTTCAGTTGTGAGGGAATTCTTGGTGGTTTATAGATAATGTTTGAGTTGTGAGGGGATTCTGGATGAATTGCTGAGGATATTTCATTTGTGAGGGAATTCTGGGTGACTTATAGGTAATTATTCAGTTGTGAGGGAATTCTAGATGGTTTATAGATAATATTTCAGTTATGAGGGAATTCTGGATGGTTTATTGCTGATATTTCAGTTGTGAGGGAAATCTGGGTGATTTATAGACCATATTTCAATTGTGAAGGAATTCCAGATGGTTTTTAGATGATATTTCAGCTGTGAGGGAATCCTGGGTGATTTATAGAGGATATTTCAATTGTGAGGCAATTCTAGATGATCCTTTGAGGATATTTCATTTGTGAGGGAATTCTGGGTGATTTATCGCTGATATTTCAGTTGTGAGGCAATTCTGGATGATCCTTTGAGGATATTCCTGCTGTGAAGAAATTCCCTCACCCTTATGGGATCAGGAATATCCAATGGCACATTTCCCTACAAACGCTGAGCGCATCCGTACCAAGCCATGCTTCCAAACACCTCGAACCCACTGAGCACCTCGGCATGCGTCTCCTGTCCCCGTGCCCCCTGAATTACCCCTCTGTGTGTTCCCTCTCCAGGTACATGAAGTACCTCTACGCCTACGAGTGCGAGAAGAAGTCCCTGAGCTCCCCGGCCGAGCTCCAGGCCGCCATCGACGGCAACCGGCGCGAGGGCCGGCGGCCCAGCTACAGCTCCTCACTGTTCAGCTACTCCCCATCCCCGCCAGGGCCTCCTTCCCTGCTGTCCCCCCCCAAAATCCGCTTCCCCATCATCGGCGTGGCGCCGGGCAGCGCCGCCGGCAACCCCCGCGTCTCACCGGCCCTCAGGAAAGGTCAGCACGGCCATGGTGGCGGTGGGAATGTGGGACTGTGGTGTGGGCAGTGTTCCTCTGGCTGAGTGATCCCTCCTGGCAGTGTCCCCTGGCTGAGTGACCCCTCCTGACCGTGTCCATGCCACACTGCATGGCCTGGGACTGTGGTGTGGGCAGTGTCCCCTGGCTGAGTGATACTTCCTGGCAGTGTCCATGCCACACTTCGTGGCCTGGGAGTGTGGTGTGGGCAGTGTCCTCTGGCTGAGTGACCTCTCCTGACAGTGTGGCCTGGCAACGTAGGACTGTGGTGCTTGCAGTGTCCCCTGGCTGAGTGACTTGGCCATACTACCACTGCATGGCTGAATGTGGGGCAGTATGGTGAGTACCTTCTGGCAGTGTCCTGGCTAGTGAACCCCGGTGCTGGGAATGTGGGGCAGGGTGCTGGCAGTGTCCTGAGTGACCCTCTCCTGACTGTGTCCATGCCAAACTGCATGGCCTGGCAGTGTGGGAGCGGGGTGCTGGCAATGTCCCCTGGCTGAGTGACCCCCCCTACATGGGTGTGGTCCTGCCATCACTGCATGGCAAACTGCAGTCTGGGAATGTGGGGCAGTGTGGGACCTCTCCTGACAGTGTGGCCTGGCAACGTAGGACTGTGGTGCTTGCAGTGTCCCCTGGCTGAGTGACCGTGTCCATGCCACACTGCAAGGCGTGGCAGTGTGGGAGCGGGGTGCTGGCAGTGTCCCCTGGCTGAGTGACGGTGTCCATGCCACACTGCATGGCGTGGCAGTGTGGGAGCGGGGTGCTGGCAATGTCCCCTGGCTGAGTGACCCCTCCTGGCAGTGTCCACGCCACACTGCATGGCGTGGCAGTGTGGGCGTCGTGCCACTCCCTGGCTGAGTGTCCCTGCTGGCCCAGCGTGCGGCGCCGCGTGACGGTGCGGGCGGCGCTGGCTAGGCAGGCGCGCGGTGGCGGCCAGGACGGCCACGCTGGAGCAGCTGAGGGAGAGGCTGGAGGCAGGAGAGCCCCCGGAGAAGAAGGTGGCGCGCATGACGGAGGAGGAGCAGCGGCTGGTGCAGCAGGCCCTGCAGCGCAACCTGTTCAGCATGGCCCGGCAGCTCCCCATGAAGATCAAAATCAACGGGAAAGGTGAGGCACGGCAGGCTGAGCTCCTCAGGAAGCTGCAGGGAGGGAAGGGTCCCAGCCTGGAATGTCACACACATACGGCTGGGTCACCTCTGAGTGACCTCTGGGTCACCTCCGTTCCAGCTTTGTTGGCATGGAGGTGTTCAGGTGCAAGGTTTTGTTGGGTTTTCCTGCTGGGTTTATTCTCCTGCTCGTCCAAATGGAGCCTGGATTCAGGAGAAAAGGAGACTCAGGGGTGACCTTATCACTCTCTAAACTCCCTGAAAGGTGCCTGTGCTCAGCTGGGGCTGGGCTCTCTCTCCAGGCAGCACTGACACAACCAGAGCACACAGCCTCAAGCTGCACCAAGGGAAATTTAGGTTGGATATCAGGAAAAAGTTTTATTACAGAAAGGGTGATAAAGTTCTGGAATGGTGGAGTCACCATCCCTGGGTGTGTTTAACACAGCCTGGATGTGGCACTGTGTGCCAAGGTTTAGCTGAGCTGTTGGGGCTGGATTGGACTTTATAATCTTGAAGGTCTCTTCCAACCCACTGATTCTGTGACCTTCCCAGAACTCCAAGATGGTCAAGTTTGGCACAGCTTGGAAGCAAGGGAAGAGCTTTTCTTGCTCCAGCAGTGCTGGTTTGAGGTGCCTGGCCACAAATATGGGTGGGAAAGGTCAAAGCAGGTTCCTCTAAAGCAGCAGTTCTTTTTTTAGAACTTGTTTCTTTTTTAGATTGTACTACTTTTAAAAAATGTGACTGTTCCTGGGCTTTTTCCCCAGTGTGTGTTTAAATAATTCATCCTGAATCCTAACAATGATTTCTGTGATGTCAGTGCTCCCAGTTCCTGGCAGCTCTGCATCCAACCAAATTCCACATCAAAACCACAAGAGCCAGTGATAGGGAATACAGATTTTATCCAGGAGTGTTCAACTCCCTCACCTCACTTCTGCTTTCACCCTGAACTACATCCAAATGCTGGGAACCACTGCTGTCCCTACAAACAGGAACAGGCTGAGGATTCAGGGATGGGATTCCCACCTCTGCAGGGGCTCTCTTGTCTTCCATGCCCTCCTTTTCCCCACTGCACCATAAAAACCAGGTGGAGATGCTCTGAGAGCTGGTTTTGATAAGCTCAGCATGGCTTGGTAACAACATTTAGGTTCAATGTGGGGTTTTTAGACGGTTTTTTTTTTGCCTTGCTGCTCTCCGTGGAGGGGCAATCCCAAAATCCAGGCTCACCTTTGTGGAGCTGGAAGAGTTCCATGTTCAGCTGCCCATCCCTGCCCAGGCTGGGGAAAATCCTGATTTTCATGGAGTTTCCCTGGCTTTTCCCTCCCCCAGTGGCCGCTGGAGCTGCTGCAGTCCGAGCGCAGCAAAATCCAGCTGGGAGTTAAACCCGGGCTTATCTCTGTGCTCCCAGCCCTTCCTTGCGACAGGAATGGCCTTCAGGGAAACATTTCCCAACGCCAGCGGGCTCCCAGCCTCACCAAAGCCTTTCAGCACCTCTGCAGCCTTGTCCTGGAGTGCTTTGAGTTGGAAGGGACCTCAAAGCCAAGGACAGAGACACTTCCACGTCCCAGGGTGCTTCAAGCCCCACTCCTGGCAATGTGGGCATTCTGTGGGCACTTCCCACCCAAAGAGGGGACAGAGGGGGCTGTGCTCACCTCGGGGGGTGCAGGGAGTGGGATCGGTGCCCTCTGACTGTGCCCCCCTCCCTCCCTCCCTCCCTGGGACAAGACAAGGCCGACTCGGCGGCGGCGGCGCTGAACCTGTCCCCGAACGGCATCGGCAGCATCAACATGTCCGTGGAGATCAATGGCACCACCTACGCTGGTGAGAGCCCTGCTGGAACGGGACCGCCCAGGGACAGCCCTCCTGGGAATGGGGACAGCCCAGGGACAGCCCTCCTGGGAATGGGGACAGTTCTCCTTGGGGGGCACTGGGAAAGCTTCCCCTTTGCCCAGCTTAACCCTCTCTGGGATGGGATGGAATGGGATGGGATCTTGGGGTTAAGAAAGCCTCCCCTTTGCCAGCCTAACCCTGTCTGTGCTGGGATGGGATCTGATCCAGGGCCTGGGAAAGCCTGACCCTCTCTGGGATGGGATGGGATGGGATGGGATGGGATGGGATGGGATGGGATGGGATGGGATGGGATGGGATGGGATGGGATGGGATGGGACGGGAAGGGATCAGATCCAGGGGCAGGAAAAGCCTCCCCTTTGCCCAGCCTGCCCCTGTCTGTGCCCACAGGGGTGCTGTTTGCCCAGAAGCCCGTGGTGCAGCTCCTGGCCGGCTCGGGCACGCAGAGCTCGTGCAGCAGCAGCTCCAGCAGCGGCTCCAGCAGCAGCTCCAGCAGCTCGCACTGCTCCCCCAGCCCTACCTCATCGCGGGGCACGCCCGGCGCAGAGCCCTCCACCAGCTGGTCCCTGTGACGGGCGCTGCCCAGGAGTGCACACATACCTCACCTCAAGGAACCTGCTCTCGTGGCTGCACAGCACCTGGAGGATGATGATGCTGATGGTGGTGGTGGTGAAACCTTTCCATGCCAGCGAGTTTTCCTTCATCGTCTCTTTGTCCAGCCTTTTTTTGGCTTTGTTCCCTCCACCCGCCCTTTCCTTCCTCCCTTTTGCTCTTTGGTTCCTCCTCCTCCTCGCAGGGTGTTCCCATGGAGGGGGGGCACACCTGGCGTTTCTCAATCAGGGATGGCTCTGGGGCCACAGCTCCTGGCCAGGATGTCACCAGGGCAGGGAAAGGGCAGGACTGGGGTGGGGAGCCCTGGTTCTGCTGGGAACTCTGGTTCTGGAGCCCTGGTTCTGCTGGAGCCCTGGTTCTGGTGTCCTGGTTCTCCTGGAATCCTGGTCCTGCTGGAGCCCTGGTCCATCTGGAACCCTGGTTCTGCTGGGAACCCTGGTTCTGGAGTCCTGGAACCCTGGTTCTGCTGGAACCCTGGTTCTGCTGGAACCCTGGTTCTGCTGGGAACCCTGGTTCTGGAGTCCTGGTTCTCCAGGAACCCTGGTTCTGGAACCCTAGTTCTGCTGGAACCCTAGTTCTCCAGGAACTCTGGTTCTGCTGGAACCCTAGTTCTCCAGGAACCCTGGTTCTGCTGGAGCCCTGGTTCTGGAGCCCTGGTTCTCCAGGAGCCCTGGTTCTCCAGGAACCCTGGTTCTGCTGGAACGCTGGTCCTGCTGGAGCCCTGGTTCTGGAACCCTGGTTCTGCTGGAGCCCTGGTTCTGGAGCCCTGGTCCTGCTGGAGCCCTGGTTCTGCTGGAACCCTGGTTCTGCTGGGAACCCTGGTTCTGGAGTCCTGGTTCTCCAGGAACCCTGGTTCTGGAACCCTAGTTCTGCTGGAACCCTAGTTCTCCAGGAACTCTGGTTCTGCTGGAACCCTAGTTCTCCAGGAACCCTGGTTCTGCTGGAGCCCTGGTTCTCCAGGAGCCCTGGTTCTCCAGGAACCCTGGTTCTCCAGGAACCCTGGTCCTGCTGGAGCCCTGGTTCTGGAACCCTGGTTCTGTGGCCCTGTTCGGAACCCTGGTCCTGCTGGAGCCCTGGTTCAGGAACCCTGGTCCTGCTGGAGCCCTGGTTCTGGAACCCTGGTCCTGCTGGAACCAGGGGCCACCAGGGCTCTTCCCACCCACAACTCCGTGTTTTGACAATCCTGAGAGCCAGGGGGTGCCTGGCCCTGTGCTCCCATGGCAATCTGCTCATGTCCCTTCCTGCTGTGTCCCCACGTCTTCAGGGGAGGCTCCTGAGCCTCCCTCCTGCTCCTCTCCATGCTTCTGGCACCACCAGCTGCTCGATTCTGGCTGCTGCCACCTCCCCCCTCGAGTCCTGAGTGTCCCTGAGGAGTGACATGGGGCCTGGGCATGCTGGGGCTCTGTGTCCCCCCCTCTGTCCCCATAGCAGGGTCCCTCAGGTTGGTGCAGGCTCCTTGGGGTCGGAGCCGCAGGCCTCTGGTGCAGGCTCCTTGGAGCAGCTCTGGGAGCTCTGCAGGGACACAGGCTGCAGGTGGGGTGGTTAATGTGGGGATCTGGGGCTCTGAACAAACCCCTGCCATGGTACCAGGGCAGGGAGGGACAGAGCCCAGGGAATCCAGCCCTGCCTGGCAGCCTGGCTGGAAGCAGAGCTGGAGCTCCCTGTCCCCCTGTCCCTGTGGCCTGTCCCCATGCCGTGCCCTGGTGCCATCCCTGCCGTCCCTCCTGCCCTGGTGACGTCCTCCCCGTGCTGCAGGCCCGAGTCAGGTTTTTTGAGCAGACGAAATACCTCAGCTATGTACTTTGTTGGGTTGCTTTTGTTTGTGTTGGGTTGGTGTCTTTTTTTTTTTTTAACTTCTTCAGGAAGTATTGGCATATCCTATCGCTTGGGGGTTTTCATAGGTGGGTTTGCTGAATTTGTGTTTGCTTTTATTTCTGTTGGCTTTTAAACGGATCACCAAAGACAGGGAGTTCAGACAAGGCTGAGCAGAGCAGCAGTGGCTTCCCCACCCTCCAGGAGCCCATCCCAGGACATGTGCACGGCAGGACAGCAGGACAGGGGTGACGCTGCCCCTCGGATCTGTGCGGTGTCCTCGCTGTGCCAGCCCCGGGCTCTGCCCTCCTGCTGCTCCCTGCGCTGTGCCGGGGCTGTCCTGCCCCCGCAGCCCCCAGGGCTCTCTGGGATCGGGAGATGGGGATGCCCTGGAGGGAGGGAGGGATGCTGCTCCGGGTGTCCCCAGCTGCCCTCAGATCGAGCAGGGGAAGCCGGCCTGACCCGCAGGCTCCTTTCATCCTCACAGACTCCCAGAGGATTTTCCAGCCTCTGGGGACTCAGATGATTTTTTTCCCCTTTTTTTGGGATTTCTTTTGGTTGTTTTATTTTATTCTTGGGTGGGGTTGGGCTGTTTCCTCTGAGTGGGACTGGGGCACTTTCTGCTTTTCCCTCTGCTCTGCTCCCTGGCCCCGGGGGAGCAGAGGCTGCTCCGGGGTGGGGCTGCTTTGTCTCACTTGCTAACGTTGTGTTTTCTTGCACAGAAAGGCACTCGAATCACTGAACTGCTTGGACACTACTAGAATATTAATGTTTATAAGCTTTACTCAACCTAGACTGGAACTAGCCAGGGACTAACAGATTGTTTTGTATCCAATTCAGGGAAAGAATCAGGTCGGGAAGCGTTAACAGATACCTCAGTTAAATAAGCTGCAACAATAAACCGGTCCTTTTCCCAGCCCGGGGTGACAAGGACCATCCAGACTGTGAAGAGTTAACCCTTTCCCTCAGCCTGGCTTTGGCCCTGGCAGCCTGAGCTGCGGGTCTCCTGCTGAGCTGCCAGGCTTTGGGGTGCAGGGGGTGCTGGAAACCAGCAGCAGAGCGGGGGGAGGCCGAGCGGGGGGGGCCCGTGTCGTACTCAGGGTTTGACGCTGCCGGCAGGACGTTCCCGATGGATGGGCACTGCTCCATCCTCCCGCAGCTCCTCACACCAGCCAAACGGCCCCGGGCAGCCCCCAGCTCGCTCCCCCGGCGCTTCCAGGGGGGGAAGAGCGAGCCGAGCCTGCCCCGGGGCTGCGGGGAAGGCAGGAGGGTGGGCGGGCCGAGGGGAGGCTGCTGTGCCTGCTCCTTGCCGGGGGACTGCGATCAGGTGTTCTCTCCAAACAGCTGCAGCAGCCTTGCTAACTAGTTTTCTTACCTATTTAAAAGAGAAGAAAAAAAAATAATAAAATAAGTAAATAAAAACAAATGTGATAGCCTAGGCGGTGGATAAATACCTCAACGTCTCCTTCCAACAAGTGTCTGTATATGTTGTTGTTGGGTTTTTTCTATCTTACAGGTTATCTGAATGTTTATATTCCAATAAACTTCTACCTCTTCACACTGTGACCCCCCCACGCCTGCTTTGTGCCCCTGGCTTCTGCCTGAGGGTAAAGAATTCCCAGCTATTCCCAGAGGTTGGGCTGTCCCCTGAGGGTAAAGAATTCCCAGCTATTCCCAGAGGCTGAGCTGTCCCCTGAGGGTAAAGAATTCCCAGCTATTCCCAGAGGTTGGGCTGTCCCCTGAGGGTAAAGAATTCCCAGTTATTCCCTGAGAACTGGGCTGTGTTCTTGCAGGGACCCTGAGGATAAAGAATTCCCAGATATTCCCAGAGAACTGGGGCTGTGTCCTGAGGACATTGTGAGTAAAGAATTCCCAGCTATTCGCAGAGGCTGGACTGTGAAGGTAAAAGAATTCCCAGGTATTCTCAGAGGCTGGGCTGTGTCCTTGCAGGGGTCCTGAGGGTAAAGAATTCCCAGCTATTCCCAGAGAACTGGGCTGTGTCCTTGCAGGTGCCCTGAGCTCCCAGGTTGGAGCTGGCCCGGGCTGGAACGCTGGCGCTTCCAGGCTGGGTTCTGATGGGAGCCGCACGGGATGTCCTGTCCCAGGTGTCACCGGAGCTGTCCCCTCCCATGTCCTGTCACCCTTGCGCCAGGAATGACGCAGGAACGGGCGGGAGGCAGTATTGTAGAAAGCAAAAGAAGGTTTTATTCAAGAAAACCGCGCGGTTTTTATAGAGTGATACGGTCGATTCTATTTGATTGGCTGGTTAACAAAAACACCGTCCTTGAGAAGAACAGAAAGACGAAGTAGAAAACACCACCTGCAGATTGTTTGTGCTTAACAAGTTATCACATCCTTGAAAGGTCTCCCAAGGTGCTGTGAGAAACGCTCGCTGTTTCTCTGTCCCATGGCATCCACACATGTCCCTTACCCGTCTCCCAAATCCCTTCTCTGTCACCTCCTGCTCCCCACCAAAAGCTCCTCGAGCGCCTCCCCGCTATTTGCACAGCACCCACCGCTGCTTTTCCACTCATTGAACCAGTCGGGCACGGCAGGGCGCCCTTCCCAGTCCCTCCCGTGCCAGCCTTGCCCGTGCCCCGTGCCCGCATTTGCCTTGGCCGGCTGCCGGGGAGGGCACGGAGCCCTCGACCTCCCTCATCCTCACCCCGTGCAACCAGAACCGCTGCCCTGCCCTCATTGCCCGGCTGCAGGTGAGCTCCCCGGGCTAGGCTCCCAGCCCATCCCAGCCCCGGCCCCCCAATCCCCTCCCCTGCTGCCTCCGGCTCTCCCAGCCCCGGCTTCTCCCCTTAGCAGTGCGACTCTCCAGGATGCCCGGAGCAGGTAAGGCGGGGTCCCCGCGGGGTTTGGATCTCCCCAGCCCCGGCATGCTCAGCTCAGCTCAGGTAAGCCGGGCTCAGCTGAGAAGCGGCTGCGTGGTGCCCACCCCAAGCCCCGCAGCCCCTGCCCGGTGGAGCTGGGCCCGCAGGGGATCCTGCAGCCCCGCATCCCGAAGGTGCGGCGCACATCGGCATCCCAGCCCTGCCGGTGTCCGTGTGTCCGTGCCCCCGGGCTGGACACGCTCCGGCCCTCCCGACCCGCTGTCCCGGGGCTGCGCGGCCGCGGGCTCGGCAGGCGTTGTTTGGGCTGGAATACAATCCCTGAATTCTAGGCAGCCCCGTCCCCTCCATCCCTCCCTAAATGCCGCCATTCAGCTCATCCCGGCCAGCACCCGGCTCCGAACAAACAACAAAGGGCTGCGGGGAGCCCAGCGCGGATTAACGCACCTGGGCAGGGCGGCCCGGCCCCGCGGGCTGAGACAATGCCCGCTTTTCTCCTTCCAACATCCCCATCCCTTCACGGACCCGGCTCAGGCTCTGGCGCAGCTTCACCCCGGCCCTGTTCTCCTTAATCCCTCGCTCCAGTGCTGGAAGCGAAGCCAGCTCTGGGCACTGGGAGGTTTTCTGCCAGCTCAGCCGCACACATGCCACCTCCGAAACTCAGGAACTAAATTCCAAGGGAGTTTCAGCCCTCGTGTGCAGGAGTTGCTTCCCGGGTCTGGGAGGCATCCTGCGTACTGCGGAATTTCGGGAGCCAGCCGGCCACGCCCAGCCACAGGACCCTGAACAGCAATCTCGGTCCTTTTCTCTGGAAACAAAAGTCACCAGCCCTGGTTCCTGATGGCAGATTGTAGGACTCCGTTGGCACTATCAAACCAGCCCGAGTTGGCACTGGTGCCAGCTTGGGTCTGGGAAGCATCCTGCATATCACGGAATTTCAGGAGCCATCCATTTCAGGCGACCCTCCCCATGCTCTTCACTGTGGTGGCCCATGGGCAGGAGAGAGAGCTCCACACATGATCATTCCCAACCCCTTTATTTATTTATTTATCAAGGACTCATTAGCGTCAGCAATCAATTAAAAATGTCGATGGACACCTTTATCACCGAGTGGCATTTGCGTGTCCTTGTGGCTCTGCTCAGGTGTGGTGGAAAGGGCAGGAGATGAAGTGGACCCAGGGTGGAAGGGACAGGAGATGTCACCACTGTGGTGGCCACAGAGATCAGAGCTGGGTCCTTGTCCCTCCTTACTCCTCCACACAGGAGATGCCACCACTGTGGTGGCCATAGAGATCCCAGCTGGCTGCTGGTCCCTCCTGGCTCCTCCACAGCCCAGGTTCCAGGTGCAGACAGTGGAGGGAGCAGACAAACTCCTCTTCTTCCCCGAGGCTGGGGCCACCTCAGATGGGCTCAGTACCCTCCGGAGCCCTTCGGGGTGGGCTTGTGCCGACCTCCAGTGATCTCCAGCCCTGGAGATGGCACCTGGACCTACCCCCCAATGCCATGAGGGTGCCACCTCCCCTGTGCCCGGCTCGGGGCCCCCTTGGCTCACTGTGAGTCCCGGGCCAGGGTCAGGGTCTGGGCTGGATGCGGTGCCAGCGCTCCGACTCCAGCGGTGCCCGGCTGCGCATGTCCCTCCAGTGTGGCACCCCTGGCCCCACCTGGACACAGCCCAGCCCCGAGCCACGGCCATGGAGCCGAGCCTGGGGCAGCACGGGGCAGGGGAGGACATGGCTGGTGGCCTTCCTCTCACCCCACAGGAGCCATCCCAGCCCAGACACCTCCCGAGGGCAGCAGAATCGGCTCCTGTGGGGGCTGAGCAGGGGTGAGCCAGGTCACCTCCTGAGCCAGGTCACCTCCTCAGCCTGGTCACCTCACCTGCATGACAAGGGACTCCAAGGCCAGCTGCTGCTGCTGCTGGATGTCCCCGGCGGGGAGGGTGAAGAGGAAGGGTGCGTTCCACACGGGGCTGCAGCCGCTGACAGACTTGGTCTCCTTGGTGTCGATGACGTGCCCCTCGTGGTGCAGGTGGACGATGACATAGTGGCCTGGAAATGGGGACAGAGCCCTGGAGAGAGGGGCACACGCCAGGCAGGGGGGCTGGCAGCTCCTGAGTGGTGCTTGGGGGGCTGCAGCACCCCCGTGGGGCTCTGTGGAGCTGTGGGGAGAGCACAGAGATCCTGTGCATCTCCTGATGGGAGAGCACAGAGCTCACCTCTCTCCTGAGATAAGACCTCCTCACCTGCCCCTCCCTTCTGGAGAGCAGGGACCTCCACAGTCCTCAGCTCACATCCCAGAGAGCAGGGAGAGCCAGAGGTGACAACAGCCAACAGCACAGAAACCCACATGCTCATTTTGGACCAAAAATAAATAGATTTCAAGCACTTTGGTGTAGGGGGACACAGTAGAACATAATCTTACCCCTCCATGAGTTGCAGCTGGGATCAATTACTAGAGATTAAGAACATCTGTAACTAATAAGAACAAGTACCCTAAAAGGGTGTAGCAAGAGGAGGAGTCAGATGGCTGCTGCAAGGATCAAGAAGAGTCACTGCTCAGAGGAGCTGCTCACAAGGAACATTAAGAAGGTATGAAACTCAGAAGCTATGCAATCCTTGTGGCTTAATGGTAATAGAACTGCTATAACTTATAAGGCAGCACTTGCAGCCTAATGATAATAGAATTGTTGCCATGTACTGTTCTAATGTATAAGGCAACACTTTGGGGCCATATTGGAGAGGCTTAGATCCCTATTATGCTCCCTGTGTTCAATTTCACCCAGCCATACAATCACAGAGTGGTTTGGGGCGGAAGGAACCCCAAAGATCACCTCATTCCAGCCCTCCCCCATGCCTGGGAGAGAGAATCTGCCAAGCAGAAGGAGAGGAAGTCGTTCCCGCTGCCTCCCTGGGCACACCCTGGTCCCCGTGCCCTACCTGGGGTGCCCGGCATGCGGGAGAGCCGGCCCGGGGCCTGGGCCTTGCGCAGCAGCACCTTGATGCACCTGGCTGGGGGCTGCAGCAGCAGCAGGAGCTACCCCAGGGGCCTGGGGGGTGAGGAGAGCCCGCTGCAGCTCAGGCTGGGGGCACTGCGGTGCTGGAACGGGACAGAGAGCAGGAGATGCTGTGAAACCTCCTCCGACTTCACCCAGTCCTTCCAGCTCCAACCTTGTCATGTCCTTTCATGTCCAAATCCTTCCACCTCCAGCCCCTCCATCCCAGTGATGCTCCTCCCCCGGCAGGGTCGGGGCTGGGCAGGAAAGGGGCAGCCGGGTGGGTTTGATTTCCACCAGCGCTGCAGGGATGCTGCCAGCTGGGTTTGCCCCTCCACCCCAGCACCCCTGAGGATGAGGCACAAAGCCCCCAGTGAGGGAGGCACTGCCCGGGGCTCCTGGTGCCGCTTGGAGGAGGCTTTGCCTCTGCCCCTGCAGTTCCAGGGCTCTGAGGTCACGCAAAACTCAGCCCGGTCACCGAAACCGCTGCCGCGCTGAGCTTGGTTTTGGCGCTCGCCAGCTCCCAGGAGTAGCTGGAGGGGGCGCGGGGGTCCCAGGAGGCTTCGGCGCAGGGGAACAGGCCCTCGCCCACGAAGGACTCCTGGAGGCTCCGTGACCTGGCGTACATAGCAAAGCGCAGGGTGCAGCTGCCCAGCTCCTGCGGGCCGAAGCGGCGCCGGCGCGGCTGCCGTCGGAGGCTCCTGCGGCGCACGGAGCCGCGGCGGGACGGCGGCACCGGGGACACCTTGACGCGGGAGCCCTGCTGGCCCCGGGGCAGCTGCGACACGCCGAGGATGGTGACGGTGGGGGTGGCCTCGGGCAGGGAGTAGCGCAGCTCGCAGTGGAGCCGGGGACGCTGCCCGGAGAGTGGCGCGGAGCCCGGGCCGGCGGGGACCAGCGGACTCCGCTCGCTGCAGAGGAGTTTGGTGCCGGCCGCGGTGCAGCGGAGCTGCCACAGCCCCGCCAGCTGCGGGAGGAAGGGGAGGCTGGGCAGGGATGCTCTGCCGTATGCGGAGCCCCCGGGTGGTGGCGGCGGTGCCGGGGAAATCTCCTTGGCCCGGGCCCCCGGCGCCTCTCCCGTCAGCTCCTCGCCCCGCTGCTGGATGGGCACCGGCCCCGTGGCCGCGGGCAGAGCCGCCCCCAGCTCCACTCGCTGCCGGCCCTGGGGGCGGCCCGGGCGCCGGCGCTGCCACCAGCACATGGCACAACCCGGGAGGACGCCGAGACACAGGAGGGACAGCCCCGCGCCGAGGGAGAGCTGCGGGTGCGCTGGAGAGAGAGAGAGAGATGGGCACGGTGAGCGGGGCCGAGCCAGCGCGGCTCTCCCCGGGTGCTGCGGCAGGTGGGCCGAGCCCGGTGCCCCCTGCCCGGGGCTCTCTGTCAGCCGGGATTGAGCTGGAACATCCCAAAGGCAGCAGGTGGGACAGGAGCCGTGCTCGGGCAGCCTGACATGAGCCGGGGTGAAACAAAGGCGGCCCCAGCCCGGCCGAGATAAGGGCCCTGGAAGAGGGCAGTTATCAGCGCAGTGCCAGGCTGACCCAGCTTGGGCGCTGGTGGGGGCTCACAGGAGCACCTGCAGGGATTTGGGGTGTCCGGGCTGGATTCAAAGCGGCAGCAGCCCCGAAGGGTGAGACAAGCCAAGCCCGGTCCCAAAGAGGGGAACCTCCTCCCTAGGAGGTGATGAGCTGGATTTTGTCCCTCCCTGCAGGGGTGCCCGCGGGGTTTTGGGCTTCCTGGAAGGAGGGTATGCCTGCACACGGGGCATTTAGGGAGCAGGGAAGCAACTCCTGCACACGAGGGCTGAAACTCCCTTGGAATTTAGTTCCTGAGTTTCGGAGGTGGCATGTGTGCGGCTGAGCTGGCAGAAAACCTCCCAGTGCCCAGAGCTGGCTTCGCTTTCAGCACTGGAGCGAGGGATTAAGGAGAACAGGGCCGGGGTGAAGCTGCGCCAGAGCCTGAGCCGGGTCCGTGAAGGGATGGGGATGTTGGAAGGAGAAAAGCGGGCATTGTCTCAGCCCGCGGGGCCGGGCCGCCCTGCCCAGGTGCGTTAATCCGCGCTGGGCTCCCCGCAGCCCTTTGTTGTTTGTTCGGAGCCGGGTGCTGGCCGGGATGAGCTGAATGGCGGCATTTAGGGAGGGATGGAGGGGACGGGGCTGCCTAGAATTCAGGGATTGTATTCCAGCCCAAACAACGCCTGCCGAGCCAGCGGCTGCGCAGCCCCGGGACAGCGGGTCGGGAGGGCCGGAGCGTGTCCAGCCCGGGGGCATGGACACACGGACACCGGCCGGGCTGGGATGCCGATGTGCGCCGCACCTTCGGGATGCGGGGCTGCAGGATCCCCTGCGGGCCCAGCTCCACCGGGCAGGGGCTGCGGGGCTTGGGGTGGGCACCACGCAGCCGCTTCTCAGCTGAGCCTGGCTTAGGTGAGATGAGCATGCTGGGGCTGGGGAGATCCAAATCCTGGAGGACCCCGCCTTACCTGCTCCGGGCATTGCCGGAACCAGGGACTGGAGAATTTTGTTTCCCAGGGAAATAGGCAGAGATTGCGGTTCAGGCTCCTATGGCTGGGAGTGGCCGGCTGGACCCTGAAATTCTGAAAATAGGCACGATGCCTCCCAGACCCAAGCAGGCACCAGTGCCAACTTGGGCTGGATTGACAGTGCCAAGGGACTCCTACAAACTGCCACCACGATCAGTGGCTGGTGAGGTTTGTTTCCAGGGAAAAGGGCCGAGATTGCTGTTCAAGGTCCTGTGGCCGTGAGTGGCCGGCTGGCTCCTGAAAATCCGCGATACGCGGGATGCCTCCCAGACCCAAGCTGGCACAAGCGCCAACTGGGGCTGGTTTGATAGTGCCAACGGAGTCCTACAATCTGCCATCAGGAACCTGGGCAGGTGACTTTTGTTTCAGAGGGAAAGGGCCGTTGTTTATGCTTGGGGGTTTGTGGACAGGAGTGGCTGGCTGGCTCCTGAAAATCCGCATTACAGGGAATGATTCCCCGACCCAAGCTGGCACCAGTGCCAACTCGGGCTGGTTTCATAGTGCCAACGGAGTCCTACAATCTGCCATCAGGAATCGGGGCTGGTGACTTTTGTTTCAAAGGGAAAAGGCCGTTGTTTATGCTTGGGGCTCTGTGGCCCGGAGTGGCCGGCTGGCTCTGGAAAATCCGCGATACGCAGGATGCCTCCCAGACCCAAGCTGGCACCAGTGCCAACTCGGGCTGATTTGATAGTGCCAATGGAGTCCTACAATCTGCCATCATGAACCGGGGCTGATGACTTTTATTTCAGAGGGAAAGGGCCGTTGATTATGTTTGGGGGCCAGAGGCCCAGAGTGGCCGGCTGGCTCCTGAAAATCTGCGATACGCAGGATGCCTCCCAGACCCAAGCTGGCACCAGTGCCAACTCGGGCTGGTTTGATAGTGCCAACGGAGTCCTACAATCTGCCATCAGGACCAGGGGCTGATGACTTTTATTTCAGAGGGAAAGGGCTGTTGTTTATATTTGGGCGTCTGTGGCCCGGAGTGGCCGGCTGGCCCCTGAAAATCTGCGATACGCAGGATGCCTCCCACACCCAAGCTGGCACCAGTGCCAACTCGGGCTGGTTTGATAGTGCCAACAGAGTCGTTCAATCTGCCATCAGGAACCTGGGAAGGTGACTTTTGTTTCCCAGGGAAAGTGCCATTGTTTATGTTCGGGGCTCTGTGGCCCGGAGTGGCCGGCTGGCTCCTGAAAATCCGCGATACAGGGAATGCCTCCCAAACCCAAGCTTGCACCGGTGCCAACACGGGATGGTTTGATAGTGCCAACGGAGTCCTACAATCTGCCATCAGGAACCGAGGCTGGTGACCTTAGTTTCGGAGGGAAAGTGCCATTGTTTTTGTTCTCGGCTCTGTGGCCTGGAGTGGCCGGCTGGCTCCTGAAAATCCACGATACAGGGAATGTTTCCCAGACCCAAGCTGGCACCAGTGCCAACTCAGGCTGGTTTGATAGTGCCAACGGAGTCCTACAATCTGCCATCAGGAACCAGGGGCTGGTGACATTTATTTCAGAGGGAAAGGGCCGTTGTTTATGCTTGGGGGTCTGTGGACAGGAGTGGCCGGCTGGCTCCTGAAAATCCGCGATACCCGGAATACTTCCCAGACTCAAGCTGGCACCAGTGCCAACTCGGGCTGGTTTGATGGTGCCAACGGAATCCTACAATCTGCCCTCAGGAACCGGGGCTGATGACGTTTCCTTCCCAGGGAAAGGGTCGTTTTTTATGTTTGGGGGCCGGTGGCCCGGAGTGGCCGGCTGGCTCCTGAAAATCCACGATACCCGGAATACTTCCCAGACTCAAGCTGGCACCAGTGCCAACTCGGGATGGTTTGATAGTGCCAACGGAGTCCTACAATCTGCCATCAGGAACCGGCGCTGGTGACTTTAGTTTCGGAGGGAAAGTGCCATTGTTTATGTTCTGGGCTCTGTGGCCTGGAGTGGCCGGCTGGCTCCTGAAAATCCACGATACAGGAAATGCTTCCCAGACCCAAGCTGGCACCAGTGCCAACTCGGGATGGTTTGATAGTGCCAACTGAGTCCTACAATCTGCCATCGGGAACCGGTGCAGGCGACTTTAGTTTCAGAGGGAAAGGGCCGTTTTTTATATTTCGGGGCCTGAGGCCCGGAGTGGCCGGCTGGCTCCTGAAAATCCGCGATACGCAGGATGCCTCCTAAACCAAAGATGGCACCAGTGCCAACTCAGGCTGGTTTGATAGTGCCAATGGAGTCCTGCAACCTGCCATCAGGAACCTGGGCTGGTGACTTCTGTTTCAGAGGGAAAGGGCTGTTGTTTATATTTGGGGGCCTGAGGCCCGGAGTGGCCGGCTGGCTCCTGAAAATCCGCGATACGCAGGATGCCTCCCACACCCAAGCTGGCACCAGTGCCAACTCGGGCTAGTTTGATAGTGCCAACGGAGTCCTGCAACCTGCCATCAGGAACCGGGGCTGATGACTTTTGTTTCCCAGGGAAAGTGCCATTGTTTATGTTCTGGGCTCTGTGGCCCGGAGTGGCCGGCTGGCTCCTGAAAATCCGCGATACAGGGAATGCTTCCCAGACCCAAGCTGGCACCAGTGCCAACTCGGGCTGGTTTGATAGTGCCAACGGAGTCCTACAATCTGCCATCAGGAACCGGGGCTGGTGACTTTTGTTTCAGAGGGAAAGGGCCGTTGTTCATATTGGGGGCCGGAGGCCTGGAATGGCCGGCTGGCTCCTGAAAATCCGCGATACGCAGGATGCATACCAGACCCAAGCTGGCACCAGTGCCAACTCGGGCTGGTTTGATAGTGCCAACGGTGTCCTACAATCCGCCATCCGGAAACGGCGCTGATGACTTTTATTTCAGAGGGAAAGGGTCGTTGATTATGTTTGGGGGCCTGCGGCCCGGAGTGGCCGGCTGGCTCCTGAAAATCCGCGATACGCAGGATGCCTCCCAGACCCAAGCTGGCACCAGTGCCAACTCGGGCTGGTTTGATAGTGCCAACGGAGTCCTGCAATTTGCCATCAGGAACCGGTGCAGGTGACTTTTATTTCAGAGGGAAAGGGCCGTTGTTTATGTTTGGGGGCCTGAGGCCCGGAGTGGACGGCTGGCTCCTGAAAATCCACGATACAGGGAATGCTTCCCAGACCCAAGCTGGCACCAGTGCCAACTCGGGCTGGTTTGATAGTGCCAACAGAGTCCTACAATCTGCCATCAGGAACCGGGGCTGATGACTTTTATTTCAGAGGGAAAGGGCTGTTGTTTATGCTTGGGGGTGTGTGGACAGGAATGGCTGGCTGGCTCCTGAAAATCCGCGATACCCGGAATGCATCCCAGACTCAAGCTGGCACCAGTGCCAACTCGGGCTGGTTTGATAGTGCCAACGGACTCCTCCAATCTGACATCAGGAACCGGGGCTGATGACTTTTCCTTCCCAGGGAATGGGTCGTTGTTTATGTTTGGCGTTCTGTGGCCCGGAGTGGCCGGCTGGCTCCTGAAAATCCGCGATACGCAGGATGCCTCCCAGACCCAAGCTGGCACCAGTGCCAACTCGGGCTGCTTTGATAGTGCCAATGAAGTCCTACAATATGCCATCAGGAACCGGGGCTGGTGATTTTTGTTTCAACGGGAAAGGGCCGTTTTTATATTTGGGGGCCTGAGGCCCCGAGTGGCCGGCTGGCTCCTGAAAATCCACGATACAGGGAATGCTTCCCAGACCCAAGCTGGCACCAGTGCCAACTCGGGCTGGTTTCATAGTCCCAACGGAGTCCTACAATCTGCCATCAGGAACCGGAGCAGGTAGCTTTTGTTTCAAAGGGAAAAGGCCGTTATTTATGCTTGG